>NW_027331936.1:6585792-6885792 GCF_048418815.1 Hemitrygon akajei | reverse complement strand
TGGAGTGAATAAAACTGTAAGGATTATGTAATAATTCTGCTGGCCTAATCTGAGGAAAGATGTTGTGACCTTTTGCAGAACCTGTCACATTGGTCAAGTTGTCGGTAAACCTAATCAGGTCTCCACAGTGCACCACTGCAGTCTATATATAACTGCATTTGGTGAACCCTTTTCAACATTTATAGTGGATTGTGTTGGCCCATTGCCAAAGACTAAAGCTGGCCATCAGTATCTGCTAACTATTATGTGTACTGCATCCAGATTCCCAGAGGCAATACCTCTCAGAAATATTAAAGCTAAAACTGTGGCAAAGCTCTTACCAAGTTTTTTAACTTTATTTGATTTGCCTAAAGAAATCCAGTCTGATCAAGGAAGCAATTTTACATCTGGATTATTCCAGCAGGTATTTTATGTACTGGGAGCTAAACAAATTACATCGTCTGCGTACCATCCAGAATTACGATGGGTTCTAGAAAGATTTCATTCTACCCTCAAAACAATGATTAAGACATAATGTGTTCCACACTGTCTCTCTCCCTCACTCCGTGCCTTGGAAAGGCTTGAAAAATACATCATCGGACGCACGCACGCACACGCCAAAAAAAGACATTGTGTTGAAAATGGAAAACACTGAGATGAAGGAATATATTTGCTTTTGTTCGCAGTAAGAGTGTTGGTACAGGAATCATTGGCCTTTAGTCCATTTGAATTTGTATTTGGTCATAGAGTGAGGGGACCTCTGACCTTGTTAAAGGAACAGTGAATTGATGGGGATGTGCATGTTAACTTGTTAGACTAAGTTTTGAAGTTCAACAATGAAATACTCCAAGCCTGTAGTCTAGCGAGACAAAACTTAAAGATTTCTCAAAAGAAAGTGAAGTGTTGGTTTGATAAGTGGGCTTGCGAAAGAAAATACCAGGTGGGGGATAAGGTGCTTACCTTATCTCCAATGCTGACAAATCCACTTCAGGCAAAACTCAATGGACCTGAAATAGTCTCTCAAATTAATAATGTGAATTATGTTATCAAAACACCCGACCGATGTAAACTAACACAGGTGGTACAGATAAATATAATAAAACCTTATTTTGACAAGCGGGCACCATCTGTGAGTGTTGTTGTCAAAACATATGAATCTGGCAACCCTGAGAATGAAGCAATTGACTCGTCTGAGACTTTTCACAAACCAAACATGGTCCCAGTTAGGCTAATGAACTCCGTTGTTCCAGAAAACTTTGATAACAGGTTGGCTCACCTGCAGCCAAAGCAACAACAACAGCTGAAGGAATTAATTCTGCAGTTTAAAGATTAATTTCCCGATGTTCCCAAGCAAACCACGGTCGCAATACATGATGTAGATATTGGTTAAACCGATTAAACAACACCCATATCGCATGAACGTAGAAAAGTGTAAACAGGCTGAGCAAGAAATTGAAAATATGCTGGAAAATGGTGTTGTTAGTCCTTCTGCATCAGATTGGAGCTCACCCTGCATTATTGTGCCCAAACCTGATGGTAGTGTTAGATTTTGCTCTGATTATAGGAAGGCAAATGCAGTAACAAAAACAGATGCCTATTCTATCCCTAGGATAGATGATTGCATCGATAAGGTTGGAAAAGCAGAATTTCTTACAAAGATTGATCTGTTTACAGGGTATTGGTGTGTTCCATTGACAGACAGAGGTAGAAAGAATTCTGCATTTGTGATACCATCTGGTTGGTATGAATACAATATTTTGCTGTTTGGAATGAAAACTGGTCCAGGAACATTCTGGAAAATGAATGATTCTGTAATTCGAGGGTTGGAACACACAGATGCCTATATCGACGACTTAGTCACAGGGAGTGACACTTGGGAAGAGCATATCTCTGCAGTATAAAAGCTGTTTGACAGGTTTTCCCAGGCCAGCCTTACAGTTAACTTAGCTAAGAGTGAATTTGGCCATGCCATTCTGACCTGTCTTGGTCAATGCAAGTTGGCTCCTGTTCGGGCAAAAGTCCAGGCAATTTCTTAAATTCCTATTCTGACTGCTAAAAACGCTCTTAGAAGGTTTCTGGGAATGGATGGATATTATCGAAAGTTCTGTAGGAACTTTGCTGCTATCGCTCTTCCTCTGACTAACCCGAAGAAGGGTGAAAAGATTGTTTGGACCGAGCCTTGACAGGAGATCTGACAGGAAGTCCAGGATTCAGCTACACAAGGCAGGGTGAAGGCCGAGGTCTCTGAGCTCCTTGTCGATACTTCACGCCTTTGTATGGCTACTGCTCCGCCCATGACTGCAAGGAACTGCAAAGAACTTTGGAGAGCAGAGAACATCAGAGAAACAAGCGTCCACTCCATGGACTCTCCCTACACTTCCCCTCCCTCGGAAAAGCAGGCCATATACACAAAAAAACCTCATAACCTGGACATTTTTGCTGCAAACCCGCTCCCACATTGGCGGAGAGATACAAAAGCTTTAAAGTGCGTAACACCAGGCTGAAGGACGGCTTTCTGTCTGCAGTTATAAGCCAAATGAATGATAAAATGGACTCGACCTCACAATGTAACTCGACGTGACCCTGCATCATATGTCTATCTGTACTGCACTTTCTCTGCAGCCATAATGCTTTGTTAGTTATTTTTTGTTGTATATCAGCTCAATGTACCATCGTAATGTATCGATCTGTGTGGATGGTACATCAGGCAAGATTTTCACTGTAGCTCAGTACGTGATGATAATAAACAAATTCCCCATTTTAATTGTGTGGAAATATTAGACAGACTGAGCTTCTGCTCTGGAAACTCAGAAGGAGACTGAACTGTTACCATTTCTGTGCAAAGCAAATATCTGGAAAATGCTTCATTCTCACATTACGGTCTGCAGTAACTGGGATCAGGTGACCGTGGTGGGTCTCCCATATCAATATCAGAATCAGGTTTAATAACACCGGCATATGCCAGGAAATTCATTGTTAATTGTTAATTCTTAACAAAAGATTTTAACAATTGTGATTTAAAATAAGAATATATATATAGTACAAAAGTAGAAAAAATAAAAATGTAATAAACCTTTTTAATTGTGTGGAACTATTTGTCTGACTGGGTTGTTGCTTTGGAAATTCTGAAGTGAAGCTGAATTAAACTTTACACATTTATGAGAAGCTCAGATAAATACAAAAGGCTAAATTCTCACATAAATGGGTCAGACACCCAGAAACATTGGCAGCACTTCAGCACGTTGAAACAGTGAATGAAACATGCAGAAAATATTGCAGAAAAAAAATCATTGTCCACCCACAATGAGAGGACGTGACAGATCCGGATCTCACTGCCTTGTCTGCAGGGGCAAAAAGTGAAGCTACACGTACACTTAGAGCAGTGACCCGCAAATACTGCAGATCTGCAGAAAAACGTGAAGAGCAAACGGGATCAGGTGACGGGTGGAGCGTCTCCCACCTGAACCGGTGACTCTGCTCCTCTCCCCTCACACACTGCCCGACCCATCCGCCGCATTCCCCACATTATTCCATATTTACACCAGATACATGTCAAATTTTCCAGACCATATCTACCCCGATCCCTTTCCCTCCACCCTCAGGTCACAGAGTCACAGGCTCGATTCCCATCCCGGTCCGAAACATAATTCAAGCCCAAGCAGGAAGTGTTCACGTTTCATTTAAATCAGTTCTGTGTTTATAAACACTAATTTCTATTCACATTCCTCCTGCTTCACTGGACAGGAACACTGAAACATCAAGTGAGAAACAGCAGGAGGTGGACATTCGGCCCATCTAACCATCAACAAGATGACGGCTGCTCCCCCATCTCAGCCACGTTTCTGTCCGATCCTCATTTCCTCGATCCCTTCGGTCTCCACACATCTGCCGGCCTCTTTTCTACGTGAGGATGATCACTGAGTCTTCACCGCCCTCAGTAGAGGGGATTTACAGATATTCACCACCCTCTGAATGGAGACTTTTCCCCTCATCACAGTCCCGGGCAGTCCACCCCCTTTTTCAGAGACTGGGATCCCTGGTTCAACCGGTAATAATGTTGTGCATTTCAATGTGTTCACCTCTGAGTCCCCGATTCTCTAAATGACATTTAGAGTTATCACGTTTGATCTTTCTTCAAGTTATGACCCCACCACTTGAGGGATCAGTGAGGTGAAACTTCATAATCTTCTTATAGCAAATACTCTCTAACCTCTTTGCTCATCCTCTATGGAATTAATTTCCATCTTCTGCAGCCCCGTGTTGCCCCAACTACTCACCTCCCACCTTTGTCAGTATTTTCAGCTTCCACCTCCCCTCTCACCTGGATCCACCTCTCACTCCCCAGCTCTTGCCCCATCCCCACCCCTCACCTCTTTTCTCTGACTATTTCTCGTCCACACTCAGTCCAGAGGGAGGGTCTCAGCCCGAAATGTTGACGGTCCATTTCCCTCCACAGATGCTGCCCGACCCACTGAGTTCCTCCGGCAGTTTGTTCCTTGGTCTGTATAACCCGTGTTAGTATGGGGAGAGGGATTTTACACCATATTCCAGAGTTAGGGTTAGAGTTAATGGACATCTCGGTGAGACAACAACATTAATCAGGGGTTTCATCACTGAATCCAGTGTTGTGGGATGTAAAGTCCCCTGTTATGTGTCCGGCTGTGCCGTGTTGTTGGTGGAGTGGGCAGCGTGGTGTTTGTCTCGATTCGGGTCACAACACCAGAATTGCCAGCGGGGTCCACACACAGTGTATTAGTCAACAGAAAACCTCTCGTCCCTGCAGTCTTTGTCTCCTGGTAAACTCAACACCCTGACAGTGTGGACCATAGATACCCCTTCCTCTCAGAGTCAGGGAATCATTCAGACAGCTGATCGCTGAGAGGAATTATATTTATTGGTCATTAATGTTCGCCCAGATTCGTTTGGACGGATTTGATGTAGAGTTCGGGGTGTCACAGTGAAAGGGCCGGACGGCCGAACTCTCCCCGTTGTCCAAACATCCTTCCAGGTGAGGCAACACTTCACCTGTGAATCTTCCGGGATCGCCTGTTGTGTCCGCTGCTCCCTATGCGGCCGCCTCTACACTGATGACACCGGCTCCTCCGCAGTTGTGCCGGGTAGGAATATTTTTTAACGGGTGTCGATATTCTTCTTCCCTTTTGTGCGGGAGGGGTGGGTTTTGGTGGTTGATGATCGTGATGCCGTCCTTTTTGATGCGGGGGGTGGGGAGTTAGTTTCATTTTTTTTCTATCTGAACGATTTCATGTTTTATTTGTTTCATGGTTCTCTGGAGAAGAAAAAAAAACAGCGTTATTTATGGATACCTGCTTTGATAATAAATTAACCTTTGAACTATCCACTCAGAGCGGGACTTACTTACTTAGTCACTCAGACAGGAACAGTCTGTGAATGCTCCCACCCAGTTCACCAATTCCCCTTACACCACAGATATATCTGTCCAGATACTCCCCACACAAGTCAGGCTGGAGCCAAAAACATTTACTACATGACAGACCCTGAAGACAAATTACAAAATAGTCACAATGGCTTACACACACAGAACAGACTGAAGCTGTCCTATCTCCACACATGAGTGCACAAGGAGATAAGCATCCTGAAACCCTAGCTAGCTACCCTGAAGAAGAAATATGGCTCAGCATGGCTTAGTACATCTGTTGATCATCAGCAGGTTCTTTCAGAAAAACAGGCTGCTATAGTTTAACGAAGTGTTAACCCTTTAACATACTTTATCATTCCCTCCTTTAGTTCATTACATGATCAACAAAGCAGTAACATTTTACAGAGAAAGCAACCAAGTACAGCATTGACTTCTCATTGGGTAAAAACGACATACATCAGTAATTATAACAATGATATGTACAACCATTTGGACATTATGCAATATCATGCCGCACATATTACCGACAGTTCTTCGAAGATCTCCATTCCGACCCTTCGGTGAACCCGTGTAAATCCTGCCCTACTCTCTTGATGCTGTCAGTCTCCTTGGCAGTGTGCTTGGAGAGGGATGTAACGTTTGTAGCCTCATCAGGGATATAGGTGCAGCATTCTGTGTCAGTAATAGCACCGGTTCCCCCTTTCTCAGCTGGGATAAACTCTAAAGCTGTACGATTCTGTACGACAGTTTGCCGGATTGCAATCATTTCAGTGGATATTTCTGTTACTTGGGCCTGTGTTTCTGTCAGGGCCCCTGCAGTATTGTGGCCAGCTCTTCAAGTGCTTGTAGCCAAATTGATTATCGCTCATGAATTCCTGGCTACTCCATAGGAGAGAAAAGCGATCATCCAAAATCGCTCAGTCTCAGTTATTCCTCTCCGCTGCTGGGTAACTGCGGTTCTGGCCAGGATGCATGTTTCCCAGTATAGGAAGTTCAGTTTGGAGGGGGCCTGCGATACCATCCCTCAAAACACCGACAGCCACAGTCATCTCTGACTGGACCACAGTTACTCACTCTCTTCCCCAGGTGTTATTTGAGGAAGCCCAGGTTGAGAGTTCCTCACTCTGGTTGAGCAGGATTACAGACATTGGAATCATAGTTTTACCCAGCAGGCCCCTAGTTCTACCTGTTTGGCAAGGTGTGACAGAGAGACAGAAAGGTGTTAACATGGGGGCCCCCAGAAAGACATAAACACAAACACCTCTGTTACTTCCTGTAACGGTTTAAATGAACCAGCCACAATAGACCACACCTGGAGTGTGCTTTTGATGTTAAAACCACTGTCTTTATTCGTATCTACTTATAATATAACAAATTAAGCAAAATAATCAAAAGCTAAAAGTGTTATGAGGACACATATGTGTAAATATAACTCCCAAACCACTGAGCTCAGGGAATGCCAAGCTTAAAGTCTTGAGATGGGAAAGTATGAAATTCAGTTCATCCACGGAATCAATGACGAGAGAGAGATATTTGTAATCCAAGGTGAATGTCAAGAGAAGGCAATTACGTTGAATTCCACAAATTCCACAGTGGTAAAACAAGATAACAGTCGCTTTAGGTCTTATCCGTCGTTGTTATAAATCCACATATGAATTATCTCCAAAAGTAGCTTATCACAGGAGTACTGTCTTCAGAAGGAACTAACTCTCAAGCAAGGGTTAACACACAGGTTTATTCCGCAGGGTATTCCCAATCCAGACCCAACATACAAAGTATTACCGACAGTGATTTCCACAGAATATCCCTTCTCACAAGTCTTTACCACATAACACACCCAAATCCAGCTAAGGGTTAACAAAAGTGGTAGCCACGGGATACTCCAACAAAATCCCCAGATGGATTATACGAATTATCACCAACAGTGATTGGTCACAGGGGTACCTCTTCAAGTGAATTACCACCCCCAAGCAAGGGTTAGCACAAGTGGTCCTCACAGGATACTCCCAAACCAACAGATCCACTCCAATGGATCAAACAAAGTGACAATCACACATTCGGTATACGCTGGATCAATAGTCAACCCACCTTGTGGGCATAGGAGAGTCCAAACAGTGGCCTTTGGCCACTAGGTCCTTTGTTTCGAACTTTCCATCTTCTTTCTTTCTCTCTGGCTGACTGTGTTTGTGACTGTCCTTGCTTAAATAAACAAACTGTAAGCTATGTAAACACAAGCTGCAAGCAAGTGTAAACACGCTGCATAGTCAAATAGTTCCGACCCTCTCTCTCTCTCTCTCAGTAAGAATCAAACAGGAGCCGGGAAAGCCAGGCTTGTTTACACAGGAATTTAGAAGGAGAATTTAGAATTTAGTATTTTCTCCGTGTGTCGCTTTTTTAGTTATCTTCTGTTGCTCTTTAAAAGTTTCCAAATCCTCTGGCTTCCCACTCATCTTTGCTATGTTACACATCTTCTCTTTTATTTTTATACTGTCCTTGACTTCCTTGTCAGACATGGTCGCCCCTACTATCCTTAGCTGGCTTTTACCACTGAGATGGTGTGGGACTACAACCAGAGGCCATGGGTTAAAGGTGAAAGGTGAAATGTTAAGGTGAACATGAGGGGGAACTTCTTCACACAGTCAGTCATTCGGGTGTGGAATGAACAGCCAGCACAAGTGGTGCATGCGAGCTGAATTTCAACATTTAAGAGGTTCGTGTAGGTACCTGGATGGTAGGGATGTGGGAGTGGGCAGTTTAATTCGTTCAGCACAAACCAAATGGCCCAAATGTCCTGTTTCTGTATTGCAATTTTCCACAAGAACCTGAAGTAATACTAATATTCACTCTAAGTCCTTTTAACAGCTGTGCAGACCAACCATTCACCTCAGCAGGGATTTTTTATATGGCGTTAAAATTGTGGAACTTTAAGTTAATAATACGTGACAGAAAATCCCAGATGCACGTCAGGAAAGACTATTTGTGTGAGAGTGTTTCAGTTCCTGTGGGGCCAGGCACCCATGCTGCACAGCAGGAAGATGGAATAATACCAATGGAGAGAGTCAAACTGAGCCAGGGTACAAATTGCAGATGGCAGAAATTCCCCATTCTTAAAGAAACAGGAAGAGCATCAGGGAATTGATGGTCATTCCAGATACCAGCACTCTGCCCAGTCAGGAGATGATTTCTCTGTCCAACTTGGGTTCAACCTCATTGTAACAGTGAGGAACAGCCAGATCAAAACTTGGCGACTCAAGCAATCTCATCTGAAATGTTGTCCTACAGCCATTGAGGGACTTTGTAAATCATTACACAGGTTAAAACGAGAAGGAATTTGTCTCCAGGAATCTCAAACACAACACGCCAGTTTTGCTGTCTCTGTCCAGATATTTAAGAAGTGGAGCGAGGGATTCAATCGACCATCCTTCCTACTCAGACTGTGGGGAGGGATTTATTCGGTCATCTGACCAACTGGCACGCCCGTCATCTTACACAGGAGAAAGGACGGTCACCTGCTCAGACAGTGGGAATAGATTCACTCGGTCATCTCAACTGAAGGTACGTCAGCAAGTTCACACTGGACAAGACCATTCACCTGTTCTGTTTGTGAGAAAGGATTCAATTGGTCTTCCCACCTGCGGACACACCGTCAGTTCACACCGGGCAGAGGCTGGTGATCTGCTGAATTTGTGGGAAAGGATTCTCTTAATCATCTGACGTAATGGCACACCAGCGGGTACACACTGGGGAGAGGCCATTCACCTGCTCAGAATGTGCGAAACGATTCACTCGGTCATCCAACCTACAGAGACACCAGAGAGTTCACACTGGGGAGAAGCCGTTCATTTGTTCAGAATGTGGGAAGCGATTCACTCGCTCTTCCACCCTACAGATACATCAGCGAGTTCACACTGGGGAGAAGCCGTTCACTTGCTCAGTCTGTGGGAAGGGATTCAGTCAGTCATCCAACCTACGGAATCACCAGCGAGTTCACACTGGGGAGAAGCCGTTCACCTGCTCAGTCTGTGGGAAGGGATTCAGTCATTCATCCAACCTACAGAGTCATCAGCGAGTTCACACCGGGGAGAGGCCATTCACCTGCTCAGTCTGTGGGAAGGGATTCACTCTATCACACCACCTACAGAGCCATCAGCGAGTTCACACTGGGGAGAAGCCGTTCACCTGCTCAGTCTGTGGGAAGGGATTCAGTCATTCATCCAACCTACAGAGTCATCAGCGAGTTCACACCGGGGAGAGGCCATTCACCTGCTCAGTCTGTGGGAAGGGATTCACTCTATCACACCACCTACAGAGCCATCAGCGAGTTCACACTGGGGAGAAGCCGTTCACCTGCTCAGTCTGTGGGAAGGGATTCACTCAGTCATCCAACCTACAGAGACACCAGCGAGTTCACACTGGGGAGAGGCCATTCACCTGCTCAGTCTGTGGGAAAGGATTCACTCAGTCATCCACCCTACAGAGACACCAGCGAATTCACACTGGGGAGAAGCCGTTCACCTGCTCAGTCTGTGGGAAGGGATTCACTCTATCACACCACCTACAGAGACACCAGCGAATTCACACTGGGGAGAAGCCGTTCACCTGTTCAGAATAAGGAAAGGATTCAGTCAGTCATCCCACCTACTGGCACATCAGTCAGTTCACAATGGGGAGTTGCCGTTGTTATGAATCCCTAGATTTCGTTTGCTGTAGACTGCCAGTTTAAGAGAGAGAAATTAAAAAGTTAAATCAGTTTGACTTGCAGCTTGTTTACATCGCTCGCAGCTTGTTTAGTTTTAACCGAGGACACAGACACTCAGAGTCAGACGGAGACGAAGGACGTAAAATGGAAGGATCAAAACAAGGGAACTAGTGACCAAGGGTCACTGATTGCAATTTTCCTATGCCCACAAGGGTGGGTTAATTATCGATTCAGCGTACTCAAATGTGTGGTTGTCACCTCGTTTGATCCGTAGGAGTGGATCTGATTTGGGGTATCCTGTGAAGACCACTGATGTGTTAACCCTTGCCTGGGTGTGGTGGGGTAATTCACTTGAAGACGATACCCCTTGTGACAAGTCACTTTCCGTGATAATTCGTATGTGGATTTGGAATGATGACGGATAAAATTTACAGCAACTGTTGTCTCGTTTTACCACCATGAAACCTGTGGAATTCGACATAATTGCCTTCTCTCAACATTTACGCTGGATTACAAATATCTCTCTCATCACCTATTGCATGGTTGAACTGAACTTTCATACTTTGCCATCTCAAGACGCCAAGCCTTGTTTCTCCCGAAATCAATATTATATTTGCACACATATATACACATGACACATTTGTTTATCTTGTTTAAATTATTATATTCTAAGTAGATTCTAATAAAGTTGGTTCTAACATTAAAAACAGACTCCAGGTGTAGCCTATTGCTGGTGTTCGTTTCTAAAGCGTTAAAATTCATAACAAAATTTGGGCCTGCGTCTGGGATATGAACAGATTTGAGGGCGTAGTCATTAATTATCGATTTCATTGGGGAAATTCCTTTTGATTTATTTGTGTGTGAAAAATCTGTAGCAATGGATGTTGATAAATGTCTCGAAGTGCCAGGCATTGGAGGACGCCAGAAGGATTGAGTTGTTACATATTGGTAAAAGGTTAAAACTTGCTAAGGGGAAATCGACAATGAGGAGGGCACAGATGCGGAGTGTAATAGCCGAACATTATGTATCTGAGGGTGTGTTTAAAGTGGACGAGTTGGAGGTGTTTCCTGAACGTAAACCTAGTGAGCTTGAGCTCCAGTACAAGTGAGAAAATTAAATGCGGAGGCTGTGGAAAGGCAGAGGCAGTTCGAGCTGGAAAAGATAGAGAGATTGCAGCAAAGGGGTCAAACGTTAGACTCTTGTGATAAGTTTAAGGCCAGTCAGGAAGTTAAATTGGTGCCTCCAGATGGCTGCTCAGAGTTTAATGTGGCCAAAAGAGGTTTGGCCTATTCTCTTACAAAGTGTAATTAAAGGAAAGGCTCAGCAAGCCTATTCTGCTTTGACAGTTGATGAAGCAGCTGATTATGACATAGTGAAACAAGTTGTGCTCAACGCTTACGAGCTGGTCCCAGAAGCATACAGGCAGAAGTTTAGAAATTTCAGGAAGTCTGTGAACCAAACTTATATGGAACTTGCTTATGATCAGTTTTTGTGTTTAGCTGCTGTTGCACATATAAAAATATAAATGATTTTAACAGTTTGTAAGAGTTGATTTTAATTGAAGAATTCAGAGGGTGCGTGCCTGATGACAGAAAGAGATATTTAGATGAAAATGATGCTGCCACTTTGCAGGAGTCTGCTGGATTAGCAGATAAGTTAGCTTTAACTCATAAAGTTCTGAACATTCTGTTGAGGCTCAGTTAAGGAAAAAGGAAAAGGAGGCAGTTCCGAATGCCTGTGATCAGTCTGTTGAAGCACCTGTAAACCCACAGGGTTCTGAACAATCTGTTTGAAGCTCAGATAAGGAAAAAGGAAAAGGAGGCAGTCCCGAATGCCTGTGATCAGTCTGTTGAAGCACCTGTCAACCCACAGGGTTCTGAACATCCTGTTGAGGCTCAGATAAGGATTTGAGAGGTCTGACACAGTTAAGATGAGATTCGATCATTTTATGTCAGATGGGATTGTATTATTAAAGGAAGGGTCAACCCCGGTACCACTGAAAATTGTTTGAGATACAGGGGCTTCTCAGTCACTTATATGAGACAGCATTCCAAAGTTTGCTGATGAGACTGAAACAGGTGAGGTAAATCTTATTAAAGGCATTGGGGGCGGTGTGGTTTCTGTTCCATTGTACAAGGTAACTTTACAGTCAGGGTTGGTTTCGGGACCTGTTAAAATCGGATTGTGCTCCAGTTTACCGGTGGAAGATGTTACTTTCCCGTTAGGGAATGACCTGGCAGATGTTAAAGTAGTTCCTGCAGTGTAGTTGACAACTAAGCCAACCACTGACGACACACAGATGGATTTTAACATTTATCCTTCCTGCGCAGTAACTCGAAGTATGGCTAAAAAGTCTGCCGACGCAGACGGTTCTGTGCAGCATGATTCTGATACCCATGATAGCCAAAATCGGGATTCAGGTTATGATGACTTGTCAGGGACTTTTCTGCCTTCATTGTTTCAACAGGATTCAGGTGGCAAGTTTGATGAAAAAGATTTATCCCTGTCTAGGAAGGAGTTTATAGCAGAACAGAACCGAGACCGTGAGACTGAAGCTTTAAAAGAAACAGATCTCTCAGATGATGAGATTAAGAAAGTGCCAGTAGGGTATTATCTCAAGGATGGAGTGATAATGAGGAAGTGGAGGCCACCTGCTATACCAGAGAGTGAGGAATGGGCAATTGTTCACCAAGTTGTAGTTCCTGAAGTTTATAGGACTTAAATTTGAACTTTGGCCCACAGTATGCCCTTAGGTGGCCATTTTCGAGTGAATATAACTGTAAACAGGTTTATGAAATAATTTTACTTGCTTAATTTCAGGAAAGATGTGACCTTTTGCAAACTTGTCACACTTGTCCATTTGTGGGTAAACCCCACCAGGTCACCCCAGTGGCCCCACTGTAGTCTATACCTGCATTGGGTGAACCCTTTTCTAAAGTTATAGTGGATTGTGTTGGCCCATTATGTGTACTGCATCCAGATTCCCAGAGGCAATACCTCCAGAAATATTAAAGCTAAAACTGTAGCGAAAGTTCTTACCAAGTTTTTTTTCACTTTTTCTGGATTGCCTAATGAAATCCAGTCTGATCAAGAAAGTAATTTTACACCTGGATTATTTCAGTAGGCAGTTTATTAACTAGGAGCTGAACAAATAACATCATCTGCGTACCATCTGGAATCACAAGGGCTGTAGAAAGCTTTCATTCTACACTCAAAACAATGATTAAGACATAGTGTGTTGAAAATGTAAAGACTGGGATGAGGAATATATTTGATTTTGTTCTCAGTAAGAGAGTCAGTACAGGATCACAGGGCTTTAGTTCACTTGAACTTCTATTTGATTGTAGACTGAGGGGACCTTTAACCTTGTTAAAGGAACAGTGGATTGATGGGGATGTACATGTTAACTTGTTAGACTATGTTTTGAAGTTCAATAAAAACTACACCAAGCGTGTAGTCTAGTGAGACAAAACTTAAACATTTCTCCAAAAAAACTGAAGTGTTGGTTTGATAAACGGGCTCGCGAACGAAAATACCAGGTGGGGGATATCTTATCTTATCTTATTTTATCTCCAATGTTGACGAATCCACTCCAGGTGAAACTCAATGGACCGTATGAAATAGGCTCTCAAATTAACGTTGTAAATTATGTTATTAAAACACCCGACTGACGTAAACTAACACAGGTTGTACACAGAAATATGATAAAGCCTTATTTTGACAAACAGGCACCATCTGTGAGTGTTGCTGTCAAAATATATGAATCTGGTAACCCTGAGAATAAAACAATTGTCTTGTCTGAGACTTTTCACAAGCCAAACGTGGCCCCAGTTAGGCTAATAAACTCGGTTGTTCTGGAAAAAAAATGATAACAAGCTGGGACATTTGCAGCCAGAGCAACAACAGCTGAAGGAATTAATTCTGAAGTTTAAAGATTTATTTCCTGATGTTCCCAAGCAAAACACGGTCGTAGTACATGATGTAGATATTGGTCAAGCCAAACCGATTAAACAACACCAATATCGTATGAAAGTAGAAAAGAGTAAATTGACTGAGCAAGAATTTGAAAATATGCTGGAAAATGGTATTATTAGTCCTGCAGCATCAGATTGGAGTCACCCACCGTTATTGTGCCAAGACCTGATGGCAGTATTAGATTTTGCACTGATTATAGGAAGGTAAATGCAGCAACAAAAAGAGATGCCTATCCTATCCCTAGGGTGGATGATTGTATCGATAAAGCTGGAAAAGCTAAATTTCCAACAAAGATTGATTAGTTGAAAGGGTTTTGGTGTGTTCCATTGATGGACAGAGGTAGAGAAATTTCTGCGTTTGTGATACCTTCTGGGTTGTATGAATACAATGTTTTGCCGTTTGGAATGGAAAAATTGTCCAGGATCATTTCAGAGAACGTTTGATTCTGTAATTCGAGGGTTAGATCACACAGGTGCCTATATTGATGACTTAGTCACAGGGGGTGACATTTGGGAAGAGCATATCTCTGCAGTAGAGAAGCTGTTTGACAGGCTTTCCCAGGCCAGCCTTACATTTAGCTAAGATTGAATTTTGCCATGTCACTGTGACTTATCTTGGATATGTTGTAGGTCAAAGCAAGTTGGCTCCTGTTCAGGCAAAAGTCCAGGCAATTTTTGAAGTTCCTATTTCGACTGGTAAGAAGGTTTCTGGGAATGGTTGGATAAAGTTCAGCAAGAACTTTACTGATATCGCTTTTCCTCTGACTAATGTCCTGAAGAGGGGTCAAAAGTTTGTTTGTACCGGGCCTTGTCAGGAGGCATTTGATCGATTGAAAGCCATTTTTATGTCATTAACCTGTGCTCAGGGAACCTGACTTTACAAAGCCATTTTCTATAGTTGTGGATGCCAGTGATGAAGCTGTCGGGGCAGTGTTATTACAGAAAGATGATAATGATGTTGAACAGCCTGTAGCTTACTTTTCGAGAAAATTCAATCAGCCTCAAAGAAATTATTCCACCTTAGCCGGCTCACTTTTGACATTTAAGAAAAACTTGGACAGATATATGGATGAGAGGGCCTTGGAGGGATATGGCCCAGGTGCAGGTGAGTGGGACGAGGCAGAAAAATAGTTCGGCACAGCCAAGAAGGGCCAAAAGGCCTGTTCCTGTGCTGTAATGTTTTATGGTTATTAGAGAAAGAGTTGTTGTCACTCATCTTGGCTTTGCGGCATTTTGATGTTGATGTTTGTCCTGAGAAGAAACCTCTTGTAGTTTATACTGATCATAAACTGTCGGTGTTTTTGATTAAGGTAAAGGGCAAAACCAGATGATTGTTAAACTAGTATCTGATTTTGCAAGAATATGGTATTGTGATAATGCATATGAAAAGCACGGACAATATCATTGCCGATTGTCTTTCCAGATGGAAGCTTACAGTTTTAATAGTGAAGCAGAATCTGGTATTTGCATACGATTCTGCAATGTGTTACATGATAACCATACATGCATTATTTTACATACTGTAGCTTGCAGTTAAAATTTTTCTCTTTTAGTTCAGAAAGAAATTTCCTTTGTGGGGGGCGAAGTGTTATGTATCTCTCGGTATCGTTTGTTGTGGACTGTCACTTTAAGAGAGTGCCTGAGTGAGGTGGGGACTAACAATTACGTCAGCCGCTGACTTTATCAGCTCACTTTTGATTTTTACAGAGAGAGAGAGCTCAAGGAGGCGGGACTGTCTGACTTGCAGCTTGTTTACATTACTCGCAGTTTGTTTGGTTTTAAGCGAGGACACAGACACTCACAGTCAGAAGGACGCAAAAAAAGAGAACAAAAGGATTTAGGCAAGGAAGCTAGTGGCCAAGGGTCACTGTTTGGAAATCTCCTGTGCCCGCAAGGGCGGTTTGATTATCGATCCAGTGCACATCGAATGTGCGCCTGTCACCACGAATAATCCACAGGAATGGATTTTGTTTGGGGAATCCTGTGGAGACCACTTATGTGTTAAACCTTGCCTGTGCATGTGCTGTGGCGATTCACTTGAAGACGATATCCCTGTGAGAAACACGAGGAAATCTGAAATTCAAACAACAACACACACAAAATGCTGGTGGAACACAGCAGGCCAGGCAGCATGTATAGGGAGAAGCGCTGTCGACGTTTCGGGCAGAGACCCTTCGTCAGGACAAACCGAAAGGTAAGATAGTAAGAGATTTGAAAGTAGTGGGGGGAGGGGAATTGCGAAATGATAGGAGAAGACCGGAGGGGGTGGGATGAAGCTAAGAGCTGGAAAGGTGATTGGCGAAAGTGATACAGAGCTGGAGAAGGGAAAGGATCATGGGATGGGAGGATTCGGGAGAAAGAAAGAGGGGGGTAGATGGAGAACAGGTAAACAACTAAACGTGTCACAGATGGGGTAAGAAGGGGAGGAGGGACATTAACAGAAAGACATTTTAATTACACGTCCCATTCCCATCCTGATATGTCTATCCATGGCCTCCTCTATTGTCAAAATGAATTCAAACTCAGGTTGGAGGAACAATACCTTATAATCGGTTGGGTAGCCTCCAACACGATGGCATGAACATTGACCTCTAACTTCCGTTAATGCTCCTCTTTCCCTTCTTACCCCATCCCTGACATATTTAGTTTTTTGCCTGTTCTCCATCTCCCTCTGGTGTCCCCACCCCCCACCTTCTTTCTTACTCCTGAGGCCCCCCGTCCCATGATCCTTTCCCTTATCCAGCTCTGTATTACTTTTGCCAATCACCTTTCCAGCTCTTAGCTTCATCCCACCTCCTCCGGTCTTCTCCTATCATTTCTCATTGTCCCTTCCCCCCACGACTTTCAAATCTCTTAGTGTTTTCCCTTTAGGTTAGTCCTGACGAAGGGTCGCGGCCCGAAACTTCGACAGCGCTTCTCCCTATAGATGCTGCCTGGCCTGCTGTGTTCCACCAGCATTTTGTGTGTGTTGTTGATCCCTGTGACAAGTCACTTTCGGTGATAATTTGTATGTGGATTTGGAAAGGCGACGGATAAAATCTACGGCGACTGTTCTCTCATTTTACCACCGTTGAACCTATGGAATTCAACGTATCTGTCTTCTCTCTGTATTTGCCCTGGATTACAAATATCTCTCTCCCATCCCTTATTCCATGAATGAACTACACTTTCATACTTTACCATCTCAAGACTCTAAGCCTTGTTCCGCTCCCCCCCACCCACCACTGAGCTCAATAGTTTGGGAGTTATATTTACACATGCATATACACACATATCTTGCTTAAGTTACTATATTGTAAGTAGATACTAATGAAGATAGTGCTTTTAACATCAAAAACGTGCTAGTCAGAGCAGAAATAGACGATATTTCAGATGACTACGTGGCTTGAAAAGTGGTGCAAGGGGGAGGGATTCAAATTTTTGGGGCATTGGAACCTGTTCTGGGGGAGGTGGGACCGGTATGTCTGCGCCTGGGCTGGACTGGAACCAATGTCCTAGGGGAGCGTTTGCTACTGCTGTTCAGGAGGACTTAAACTAACGTGGCAGGGGGATGGGAACAGGTGCAGAGAGACAGAGGTGTGTAAAATGAGGGTAGAAGCAAAAAGTAGTAAGGTGAAAAGTAAAAATGGCAGGCAGGCAAATCCAGGGCAAAAAGCAACAAGAGCCACTTTTCAACATAATTGTATAAGGGCTAGGAGTGTTGTGAAAACAAGCCTGAAGGCTTTGTGTGTCAATGTGAGGAGCATTCGTAACAAGGTGGGTGAATTGAATGTGCAGATAGTTATTAATGAATACGATATAGTTGGGATCACAGAGACATGGCTCCAGGGTGACCAAGGATGGGAGGTCAACATCCAGGGATATTCAATATTCAGGAGGGATAGACAGGAAAGAAAAGGAGGTGGGGTAGCATTGTTGGTTAGAGAGGAGATTAACGCAATAGAAAGGAAGGACATTAGCCTGGAGGATGTGGAATCGATATGGGTAGAGCTGCATAACACTAAGGGGCAGAAAACGCTGGTGGGAGTTGTGTACAGGCCACCTAACAGTAGTAGTGAGGTTGGGGATGGCAGTAAACAGGAAATTAGAAATGCGTGCAATAAAGGAACAGTAGTTATAATGGGTGACGTCAATCTACATGTATATTGGGTGAACCAAATTGGTAAGGGTGCTGAGGAAGAGGATTTATTGGAATGTATGCGGGATGGTTTTCATGAACCAAGATGTTGAGGAACCAACTAGAGAGCAGGCCATTCTAGATTGGGTATTGAGCAATGAGGAAGTGTTAGTTAGCAATTTTTTCGTGCGAGGCCCCTTGGGTAAGAGTGATCTTAATATGGTGGAATTCTTCATTAAGATGGAGATTGACATAGTTAATTCAGAAACAAAAGTTCTGAACTTAAAGAAGGGTAACTTTGAAGGTATGAGACGTGAATTAGCTAAGATAGACTGGCAAATGATACTTAAAGGGTTGACGGTGGATATGCAATGGCAAGCATTTAAAGATCGCATGGATATACTACAACAATTATTCATCTCAGTTTGGCAAAAGAATAAACCAGGGAAGGTAGTGCACCCGTGGCTGACAAGGGAAATTAGGGATAGTATCAAGTTCAAAGAAGAAACATATAAAGTAGCAAAAAAAAGTGGCACACCTGAGGACTGGGAGAAATTCAGAGACCAGCAGAGGAGGACAAAGGGCTTAATTAGGAAAGGGAAAAAAGATTATGAGAGAAAGCTGGCAGGGAACATAAAAACTGACTGTAAAAGCTTTTACAGATATGTGAAAAGAAAAAGATTGGTCAAGACAAATGTAGGTCCTTTACAGTCAGAAACAGGTGAATTGATCATAGGGAACAAGGACATGGCAGACAAATTGAATAGCTTCTTTGGTTCTGTCTTCACTAAGGAGGACATAAATAATCTTCCGGAAATAGTAAGGGACCGAGGGTCCAGTGAGATGGAGGAACTGAGGGAAATACATGTTAGTAGGGAAGTGGTGTTAGGTAAATTGAAGGGATTAAAGGCAGATAAATCCCCAGGGCCAGATGGTCTGCATCCCAGAGTGCTTAAGGAAATAGCCCAAGAAATAGTGAATGCAGTAGTGATAATTTTTCAAAACTCCTTAGATTCTGGATTAGTTCCTGAGGATTGGAGGGTGGCTAATTTAACCCCACTTTTTAAAAAAGGAGGGAGAGAAAAACCGGGGAATTATAGACAGGTTAGTCTGACGTCGGGTGTGGGGAAAATGCTCGAGTCGGTTTTCAAAGATGTGATAACAGCACACCTGGAAAGAGGTGAAATCACCGGATAAAGTCAGCATGGATTTGTGAAAGGAAAATCATGTCTGACGAATCTTATAGAATTTTTTGAAGATGTAACTAGTAGAGTGGATAGGGGAGAGCCAGTGGATGTGGTATATTTAGATTTCAAAAGGCTTTTGACAAGGTCCCACAAGGAGATTAGTGTGTAAACTTCAAGCACACGGTATTGGGGGTATGGTATTGATGTGGATAGAGAATTGGTTGGCAGACAGGAAGCAAAGAGTGGGAGTAAATGGGACTTTTTCAGAATGGCAGGCAGGGACTAGTGGAGTACCGCAATGCTCAGTGCTGGGACCCCAGTTGTTTACAATATATATTAATTATTTAGACGAGGAAATTAAATGCAGCAACTCCAAGTTTGCAGATGACACGAAGCTGGGCGGCGGTGTTAGCTGTGAGGAGGATGGTAAGAGGATGCAGGGTGACTTGGATAGGTTAGGTGAGTGGACAAATTCATGGCAGATGCAATTGAATGTGGATAAATGTGAGGTTATCCACTTTGGTTGCAAAAATATGAAAACAGATTATTATCTGAACGGTGGCCGATTAGGAAATGGGGAGGTGCAACGAGACCTGGGTGTCATTCTACACCAGTCATTGAAGGTGGGCATGCAGGTACAGCAGGCAGTGAAAAAGGCAAATGGTATGTTGGCATTGACAGCAAAAGGATTTGAGTACAGGAGCAGGGAGGTTCTACTGCAGTTGTACAAAGCCTTGGTGAGACCGCACCTAGAATATTGTGTGCAGTTTTGGTCCCCTAATCTGAGGAAAGACATTCTTGCCATAGAGGGAGTACAGAGAAGGTTCACCAGATTGATTACTGGGATGGCAGGACTTTCATATAAAGAAAGACCGGATCGACTAGGCTTATACTCACTGGAATTTAGAAGATTGAGGGGGAATCTTATTGAAACATATAAAATTCTAAAGGGAATGGACAGGCTAAATGCAGGAAGATTGTTTCTGATGTTGGGGAAGTCCAGAATGAGGGGTCACAGTTTAAGGATAAATTGGAAGCCTTTTAGGACCGAGATGAGGAAAAACTTCTTCACAGAGCGAGTGGTGACTTTGTGGAATTCTCTGCCACAGGAAACAGTTGAGGCCGGTTCATTGGCTAAATTTGAGGAAGTTAGATGTGGCCCTTGTGGCTAAAGGGATCAGGGGTATGGAGAGAAAGCAGGTACAGGGTTCTGATTTGGATGATCAGCCATGATCATACTGAATGGCGGTGCAGGCTCGAATGGCCGAATGGCCTACCTCTACACCGATTTTCTATGTTTCTATGTTTCTAAAACCAGACTCCAGGTGCAGTCTGTTCCTGCTGGTTCGTTTCTAAAGTGTTACTGTTCGTAACAAAATGCTAGAATCTATCCTGCCATGCCCTACGATCGTAGCTTATAACTCTTAACCCACCAGGTGCTGCATTCAATTAAACCTTGTGTCGTTCTAGCAAACAGAAACTGATTCTTGGAAAACTCAGTGAGATAGAAGGTGCAAGATAATACTTCACAATGAAGTCAAATGTTACAGGAAACTTTACTGATACACTGTACATCTTTGCCTCAGTCAAAGTAAGAATTATAAAGCTCAATTGTTTAATCAAATGTTGTGTACCGTTTGTTATTTCGGGGTACAGTACTGATTTGTAACAGGGGACACAACACGCAGCATCCACTCAAATGAGATTTCTGAAGTTTGGCTGGGTGGTGAGGGGACTATCACCTCCTATTTTAAGCTGCCAGCCGAAGCGAGAGTTACAAAAGGCTAGATGAATAAGCGAATCGCTTCCCAAATTCACAGTACGTGAACAGCCGTTCCAAATCCACATACGAATGATAATCGAAAGTGACTTGTCACAGGGATCAACAACGCACACAAAATGCTGGTGGAACACAGCAGGCCAGGCAGCATCTATAGGGAGAAGCGCTGTCAAAGTTTCGGGCTGAGACCCTTCGTCAGGACTAACCTAAAGGGAAAATAGTAAGAGATTTGGAAGTCGTGGGGGGAGGGGGAAATGAGAAATGATAGGAGAAGACCGGAGGAGGTGGGATGAAGCTAAGAGCTGGATAGGTGATTGGCGAAAGTGATACAGAGCTGGAGAAGGGAAAGGATCATGGGGCGGGAGGATTCCGGAGAAAGGGGGAGGGCAGATGGAGAGCAGGTAATCAACTAAATATATCAGGGATAGGGTAACAAGGGGAGGAGGAGCAATAAAGGAAGTTAGACATTTTAATTACACGTCCCATTCCCATTCTGATATGTCTATCTATGGGCTCCTCTATAGTCAAAATGAATCCAAACTCAGGTTGAAGGAACAACACCTTATCTACCGGCTGGGTAGCCTCCAACCTAATGGCATGAACATTGACTTCTCTAACTTCCGTTAATGCTCCTCCTCCCATTCTTACCCTATCCCTGACATATTTAGTTGATTACCAGTTCTCCATCTGCCCCCCCCCCTTCTTTCTCCAGAGGCCTCCCGTTCCATGATTCTTTCCCTTCTCCAGCTCTGTATCACTTTCACCAATCACCTTTCCAGCTTTTAGCTTCATCCCACCACCTCCGGTCTTCTCCTATCATTTCGCATTTCCCCTCCCCCACACTACTTTCAAATCTCTTACTATCTTTCCTTTCGGTTTGTCCTGACGAAAGGCCTCGGCCCGAAACGTCGGCAGCGCTTCACCCTATAGATGCTGCCTGGCCTGCTGTGTTCCACCAGCATTTTGTGTGTGTTGTTGTTTGAATTTCAGATTTCCTAGGGGATATCGTCTTCAAGTGAATCGCCACACCACATACCCAGCCAAGAGTTAACACGTAAGTGGTCACCACAGGATTCCCCAAACAAAATCCACTCCTGCGGATTATTCGGGGTGACAGGCACACATTCGATGTGCACTGGATCGATAATCAAACCACCCTTGTGGGCACAGGAGAGTTCCAAACAGTGACCCTTGGCCACTAGCTTCCTTGTCTAAATCCTTTTGTTCTCTTTCATTGCGTCCTTCTGACTGTGAGTGTCTGTGTCCTCGCTTAAAACGAAACAAACTGCGAGTAATGTAAACAAGCTGCAAGTCAGACAGTCCCGCCTCCTTGAGCTCTCTCTCTCTGTAAAAATCAAAAGTGAGCTGAGAAAGTCAGCGGTTGACGTCATTGTTAGTCCTCACCTCACTCAGGCACTCTCTTAAAATGACCGTACACAGCAAACGAAACATAGGGATTCATAACACTTCCCCTCCTCCCCAAAACTTTCTTTTTGCTCTGAAAGAGAAAAATTTTAACTGCAAGCTACCGTATGTAAGATAATGCATGTATGGTTATCATGTAACACATTGCAGAATCGTATGCAAATACCAGATTCTACTTCACTATTAAAACTGTAAGCTCAGCATCTGGAAAGACAATCGGCAATGATATTGTCCGTGCTTTTCATATGCATTATCACAATACCATATTCTTGCAAAATCAGACTCTAGTTTAACAATCATCTGGTTTTGTCCTTTACATAATAAAAAGCACCAACAGATTATGATCAGTATAAACTACAAGAGGTTTCTTCTCAAGACAAATATCGACATCAAAATGCCGCAAAGCCAAGATGAGTGACAACAACTCTTTCTCTAAGAACCACAGAACATTACAGCACAGAAACAGGCCTTTTGGCCCTTCTTGGCTGTGCCGAACCATATTTCTACCTAGTCCCACTGACCTGCTCCTGGGCCAGATCAACTCAAACGCCTCTCATCCATATATCTGTCCAGGTTTTTTTTAAATGTCAAAAGTGAGCCCGCTAAGGTGGAATAATTTCTTTGATGCTGATTGAATTTTCTCGAAAAGTCAGCTACAGGATGTTCAACATAATCATCATCTTTCTGTAATAACACTGCCCCGGCAGCTTCATCACTGGCATCCATACCTATAGAAAATGGCTTTGTAATGTCAGGTGCCCTGAGCACAGGTTAATGACATAAAAATGGCTTTCAATCGATCAAATGCCTACTGACGAGGTTCGCTCCGAAGAAACTTTTCACCCTTCTTCAGGAGATTAGTCAGAGGAAGAGCGACATCAGTAAAGTACTTGTTGAACTTTATCGAACCATTCCCAGAAACCTTCTAAGAGCCTTCTTACCAGTCGAAATAGGAACTTCAGAAATTGCCTGGACTTTTGCCTGAACAGGAGCCCACTTGCTTTGACCTACAACATAGCCAAGATAAGTCACAGTGGCATGGCAAAATTCACTCTTAGCTAAATATAAGGCTGGCCTGGGAAAGCCTGTCAAACAGCTTCTCTACTGCAGAGATGTGCTCGTCCCAAGTGTCACTCCCTGTGACTAAGTCATCAATATAGGCATCTGTGTGTTCCAACCCTCAAATTACAGAATCAATCGTTCTCTGAAATGATCCTGGACCATTTTTCATTCCAAACGGCAAAACACTGTATTCACCCAACCCAGAAGGTGTCACAAACGCAGAAATTTCTCTACCTCTGTCCATCAATGGAACACACTAATACTCTTTCAACAGATCAATCTTTGTTGGAAATTTAGCTTTTCCATCTTTATCGATGCAATCATCCACCCTAGGGATAGGATAGGCATCTGTTTTTGTTACTGCATTTACCTTCCTATAACCAGTGCAAAATCTAATACTGCCATCAGGTCTGGGCACAATAACGGGGGGTGACTCCAATCTGATGCTGAATGAGTAATAATACCATTTTCCAGCATATTTTCAAATTCTTGCTCAGCCAATTTACACTTTTCTACGTTCATGCGATATGGGTATTGTTTAATCGGTTTGGCTTGACCAATATCTACATCATGTACTACGACCGTGGTTTCCTTGGGAACATCAGGAAATAAATCTTTAAACTTCAGAATTAATTCCTTCAGCTGTTGTTGTTGCTCTGGCTGCAGATGACCCAACTTGTTATCAATAACTTCTGGAACAACCGAGTTCATTTGCCTATTGGGACCACGTTTGGCTTGTGAAAAGTCTCAGACGAGTCAATTGTTTCATTCTCAGTGTTACCAGATTCATATGTTTTGACAACAACACGCACAGATGGTGCCTGCTTGTCAAAATAAGGCTTTATCATATTTATGTGTATAACTTGTGTTAGTTTACGTCAGTCGAGTGTTTTAATAAGATAATTTATAACATCAATTTGAGAGCCTATTTTATACGGTCCATTGAGTTTCACCTGGAGTGGATTCGTCAACATTGGAGATAAAATAAGATAAGATAAGATATCCCCCACCTGGTATTTTCTTTCGCAATCCCGCTTATCAAACCAACACTTCATTTTGTTTTGAGAAATATTTAAGTTTTGTCTCACTAGACTACACGCTTGGTGTAGTTTTTATTCAACTTCAAAACATAGTCTACCAAGTTAACATGTACATCCCCATCAATCCACTGTTCCTTTAACAAGATCAAAGGTCCCCTCAGTGTACAACCAAATAGTTCAAGTGAACTAAAGTCCAGTGATCTTGTACTGACTCTTACTGAGAACGAAAGCAAATATATTCCTTCATCCCAGTCTTTACATTTTCAACACAGTATGTTTAATCATTGTTTTGAGTGTAGAATGAAAACTTTCTACAGCCCTTGTGATTCCAGATGGTACACAGATGATGTTATTTGTTCAGCTCCTAGTTCATAAACTACCTACTGAATAATCCAGGTGTAAAATTATTTTCTTGATCAGACTGGATTTCCTTAGACAATCCAGAAAAAGTGAAAAAAACAAACAACTTGTTAAGAACTTTCGCTACAGTTTTAGCTTTAATATTTCTGAGAGGTATTGCGTCTGAGAATCTGGATGCAGTATACATGATACTTTGTAGTTACTGATGGCCAGCTTTAGGCTTCGGCAATGGGCCAACACAATCCACTATAACTTCAGAAAAGGGTTTACCGAATGCAGATATAGACCCCAGTGGGGCCACTGGGGTGACCTGGTGGGGGTTACCCACAACTGGACAAGTGTGACAGGTTTGCAAATTATCACATATTTCCTCAAATTAGGCCAGGAAAAGTATTTCATAAACCAGCTTACAGTTATATTCATTCCAAAATGGCCACCTAAGGGCATACTGTGGGCCAAAGTTAAAATTTCAGCCCTATAAACTTTAGAAAATTCAACTTGGTGAATAATTTCCCATTCCTCACTCGCTGGTATAGCAGGTGGCCTCTACTTCCTCATTATCACTCCATCCTTGAGATAATACCCTACTGGCACTTTCTTAATCTCATCATCTGAGAGAGCTGTTTCTTTAAAGCTTCAATCTCAGGGTTTCCGTTCTGTTCTGCTATAAACTCCTTCCTAGACAGGGATAAGACTTTCTCATCAGACTTACTACCTGAATCCTGTTGAAACAATGAAGGCAGAAAAGTCCCCGACAAGTCATCATAACAGGAATCCCGATTTTGGCTATCATGGGTATCAGAATCATGCTGCACAGATCCGTTTGCGTCGGCAGACATTTTAGCCATACTTCAAGTTCCTGCGCAGGAAGGATAAATGTTAAAATCCATCTGTGGGTCGTCAGCGGTTGGCTTAGTTGTCAACAGCACTGCAGGAACAACTTTATCATCTGCCAGGTCATTCCCTAACAGCAAAGTAACATCTCCCACCGGTAAACTGGAGCGTAATCCGATTTTAACAGGTCCCGAAACCAATCCTGACTGTAAAATTACCTTTTACAACAGAAACCATGCTGCCCCCAATGCCTTTAATAAGATTTACTTTACCAGTGTTAGACTCATCACTAAACTTTAGAACGCTGTCTGATAAAAGTGAGTGAGAAGTAACTCGAAGAATTTTCAGTGGTACCGGGGTTGACCTTCCTTTAATAATACAATCCCATCTGACATAAAATGATCGAATCTCTTCATAACTGGGTCAGACCTCTCAAATCCTTATCTGAACCTTAACAGAATGTTCAGAACCCTCTGGGTTTACTGGTGCTTCAACAGACTGATCACAGGGATTCGGGACTGCCTCCGTTACCTTTTCCTTCCCCAGGAGACAACAGTTAGCCATCATATGACCAGCTTTCTTACAATAGTAACAAGTAACATGAGAATATTTCTCCTTCAACTGCCTCCCTTCATCCTTACTCTTGTCGCTAGTCCCAGCTTTAATTTCTGGATTACACTGGAGATCCCTGCTACTCTTTTGGAACCTCTTATTCGGGAGAAACTTAACCTGATGAGTTAAAGCAAAATCATCTGCTAATCTATCAGACTCCTGCAAAGTGGCAGCATCCTTTTCATCTAAATATCTCTTTATGTCATCAGGCACGCACCCTCTGAATTCTTCAATTAAAACCAACTCTTGCAAGCTGTCAAAAATCATCATTTATATTTTTATATGTGCACCAGCGGTCAAAACACAGAAACTTCTCATAAGCAAGTTCCATATAAGTTTGGTTCACAGACTTACTCAAATTTCTGAACTTTTGCCTGTATGATTCTGGGAAAAACTGGTAAGCTTTGAGCACAGCCTGTTTCACAATGTCATAATCAGCTGCTTCATCAACTGTCAAAGCGGAATAGGCTTGCTGAGCCTTCCCCTTAATTACGCTTTGTAAGAGAATAGGCCAACCCTCTTCTGGCCACTTTAAACTCTGAGCAACCTTCTCAAAATGATGAAAGTTTTTATCAACCTCTGTTTCGTCAAATGGAGGTACCAATTTAACTTCCCGACTGGCCTTAAACTTATCACCAGAGTCTAACAATCGACAACTTTGCTGCAATCCCTCTATCTTTTCCAGCTCGAACAGCCTCTGTCTTTCTGCCTCCTCCCTCTGTTTTTCTCCCTCTGCCTTTCCGCAGCCTCCATCTTTAATTTTTTTTTCACTTGCACTTTAGCTCAAGCACACTAGATTTACGTTCAGGAAACACCTCCAACTCCTCCACTTTAAACACAACCTCAGATATATAATGCTCAGCTATTACACTCTGCATCTGTGCCCTCCCTATTGTCGATTTCCCCTTAGCAAGTTTTAACCATCCAACAATACATAACAACTCAATCCTTCTGGCGTCCTCCAATGCCTGGCACTTCGAGACAGCTATCAACATCCGTTGCTGCTGATTTTTCACACACAAATAAATCAAAAGGAATTTCCCCATTGAAATCGATAATTAATGATTACGCCCCCAAATCTGTTCATATCCCAGACGCAGGCCCAAATTTTGTTATGAATTGTAACGCTTTAGAAACGAACACCAGCAATAGGCTACACCTGGAGTCTGTTTTTAATGTTAAAACCATCTTTATTAGAATCTACTTATAATATAGTAACTTAAACAAGATAAACAAATGTGTTATGTGTATATATGTGTGCAAATATAACTCCCAGACTATTGATTTCGGGAGAAACAAGACTTGGCGTCTTGAGATGGCAAAGTATGAAAGTTCAGTTCAACCATGGAATAGGTGATGAGAGAAATATTTGTAATCCAGCGTAAATGTTGAGAGAAGGCAATTATGTCGAATTGCACAGTTTTCATGGTGGTAAAACGAGACAACAGTTGCTGTAGATTTTATACGTCATCATTCCAAATCCACATACGAATTATCACGGAAAGTGACTTGTCACAAGGGGTATCGTCTTCAAGTGAATTACCACACTACACCCAGGCAAGGGTTAACACATTAGTGGTCTTCACAGGATACCCCAAATCAGATCCACTCCTATGGATCAAACGAGGTGACATCCACAGATTTGAGTACGCTGAATCGATAATTAACCCACCCTTGTGGTGGGCATAGGAAAGTTGTAATCAGTGACTCTTGGCCACTAGTTCCCTGGTTTTGATCCTTCCATTTTACCTCCTTCGTCTCCGTCTGACTTTGAGTGTCTGTGTCCTCGGTTAAAACTAAACAAGCTGCACGCGATGAAAACAAGCTGCAAGTCAAACTGATTTAACGTTTTAATTTCTCTCTCTTAAAATGGCAGTCTACAGCAAACGAAATCTAGGGATTCATAACAACGGCAACTCCCCATTGTGAACTGACTGATGTGCCAGTACTTGGGATGACTGAGTGAATCCTTTCCCACATTCTGAGCCGGTGAACGGCCTCTCCCCAGTGTGAACTCACAAGTGACTCTGTAGGTTGGGTGACCGAGTGATTCGCTTCCCTCATTCTGAGCAGGGGAACGGGTTCTCCCCAGTGTGATCTCGCTGGTGTCTCTGTAGATTCGATGGTTCAGTGAATCCTTTTCCACAGACTGAGCAGCAGAACGGCATCTCCCCAGTGTGAAGTCGCTGATGTCTCTGTAGGTTCGATGGATCAGTGAATCCCTTTCCACAGACTGAGCAGGTGAACGGCTGCTCCCCAGTGTGAAGTCGCTGATGTCTCTGTAGGTTCGATGGATCAGTGAATCCCTTTCCACAGACTGAGCAGGTGAACGGCTGCTCCCCAGTGTGAAGTCGCTGATGTCTCTGTAGGTTCGATGGATCAGAGAATCCCTTTCCACAGACTAAGCAGGTGAACGGCTTCTCCCCAGTGTGAACTCGGTGATGTCTCTGTAGGTGGGATGACTGAGTGAATCCCTTCCCACATACTGAGCAGGTGAACGGCTTCTCCCCGGTGTGAACTCGGTGATGTCTCTTTAGGTGGGATGACTGAGTGAATCCCTTCCCACATACTGAGCAGGTGAACGGCTTCTCCCCAGTGTGAACTCGCTGATGACTCTGTAGGTTCGATGGATCAGTGAATCCCTTTCCACAGACTGAGCAGGAAAGTGATTCTGGAGTCCGGATCCCGGAGTCCGGATTCTCCCCAGTGTGAACTCGCTGATGTCTCTGTAGGTCGGATGACTGAGTGAATCCCTTTCCACAGACTGAGCAGGAGAACGGTTTCTCCCCGGTGTGAACTCGCTGATGTCTCTGTAGGTCGGACGACTGAGTGAATCCCTTTCCACAGACTGAGCAGGAGAACGGTTTCTCCCCGGTGTGAATTCGCTGATGTCTCTGTAGGTGGTATGACTGAGTGAATCCCTTCCAACAGACTGAGCAGGTGAACGGCTTCTCCCCAGTGTGAACTCGATGGTGTCTCTGTAGGGTGGATGACTGAGTGAATCCCTTCCAACAGACTGAGCAAGTGAATGGCTTCTCCCCAGTGTGAACTCGCTGATGTATCTGTAGGGTGGAAGATCGAGTGAATCGCTTCCCACATTCTGAACAAAGGAATGGCCTCTTCCCAGTGTGAACCCGCTGGTGTGCCATTACGTCAGATGATTGAGTGAATACTTTCCCACAAATTCAGCAGATCACCAGCCTCTGCCCGGTGTGAACTGACTGTGTGTCCGCAGGTGGAAAGACCAATTGAATCCTTTCTCATAAACAGATCAGGTGAATGGCCTTGTCCAGTGTGAACTTGCTGATGTACCTTCAGTTGAGATTACCGAGTGAACCTATTCCCACTGTCTGAGCAGGCGAACAGCCTTTCTCCGTTGTAAAATGACGGACGTGCCAGTTGGTCAGATGACCGAATGAATCCCTCCCCACAGTCTTGAGTAGGAAGGATAGTCGATTGAATCCCTCGCTTCACTTCTTAAATATCTGGACAGAGACTGCAAAACTGGTGTGCTGTGTTTGAGATTCCCGCAGACAAATTCCTTCTCGTTTTAACATCTGAAATGATTTACAAAGTCCATCAAGTTTTGATCTGGCTGTTCCTCATTGTTACAATGAGGTTGAACCCAAGTTGGACAGAGAAATCATCTCCTGACTGGGCAGAGAGCTGGTATCTGGAATGACCATCAATTCCCTGATGCTCTTCCTGTTTCTATAACAATGGGGCATTTCTGCCATCTGCAATTTGTACCCTGGCTCAGTTTGACTCTCTCCATTGGTACTATTCCCTCTTCCTGCTGAGCTGCATGGGTGCCTGGCCCCACAGTAACTGAAAAACTCTTATGCAAATTGTCTTTCTTGACGTGTATCTGGGATTTTCTGTTACGTATTATTAACTTAAAGTTCCACAATTTTAACGCCATATAAAAAATCCCTGCTGAGGTGAATGGTTGGTCTGCACAGCTGTTAAATGGACATAGAGTGAATATTAGTATTACTTCAGTTCCTTGTGGAAAATTACAATACAGTAACAGGCCATTCGGGCCATCTGGTTTGTGCTGAACTAATTAAACTGCCCACTCCCACATCCCTACCGTCCAGGTACCTACACGAACCGCTTAAATGTTGAAATTGAGCTTGCATGCACCACTTATGCTGCTGCTCATTCCACACCAGGATGTGTGAAGAAGTTTCCCGTCATGTTCACCTTAACATTTCACCTTTCACCCTTAACCCATGGACTCTGGTTGTAGTCCCACACCATCTCAGTGGTAAAAGCCAGCCAAGGGGAGTAGGGGGCGACCATGGCTGACAAGGGAAGTCAAGGACGGTATAAAAATAAAAGAGTAGATGCATAACATAGCAAAGATGAGAGGGAAGCCAGAGGATTGGGAAACTTTTAATGAGCAACAGAAGATAACTAAAAAGGCAATACGGGGAGAAAATACTAACTTCAAAATGCTCCTTCTGAATTCCTGTGTAAACAAGACTGGCTTTTCCGTCTCCTGTTTGATTCTTACTGAGAGAGAGAGAGAGGGACGGAACTATTTGACTATGCAGCGTGTTTACACTTGCTTGCAGCTTGTGTTTACATAGCTCACAATTTGTTTTATTTAAGCAAGGACAGTCACAAACACAGTCAGCCAGAGAGAAAGAAAGAAGATGGAAAGTTCGAAACAAAGGGCCGAGTGGCCAAAGGCCACTGTTTGGACTCTCCTATGCCCACAAGGGTGGGTTGACTATTGATCCAGCCTATACCGAATGTGTGATTGTCACTTTGTTTGATCCATTGGAGTGGATCTGTTGGTTTGGGAGTATCCTGTGAGGACCACTTGTGCTAACCCTTGCCTGGGGGTGGTAATTCACTTGAAGAGGATACACCTGTGACCAATCACTGTTGGTGATAATCCGTATAATCCATCTGGGGATTTTTTTTGGAATATCCCGTGGCTACCACTTTTGTTAACTCTTAGCTGGATTCGGGAGTGTTATGTGGTAACCACTTGTGAGAAGGGATATTCTGTGGAAATCACTGTCAGTAATACTTTGTGTGTTGGATCTGGATTGGGAGTACCTTGCAGAATCTATCTGTGCGTTGACCCTTGCCTGGGTGGTAGTTCCTTCTGAAGACAGTACTCCTCTGATAAGCTACTTTTGGAGATAATTCGTATGTGGATTTAGAACAACGACGGATAAGAACTACAGCGACTGTTATCTTGTTTTACCACTGTGGAATTTGTGGAATTCAACGTAATTGCCTTCTCCTGACATTCACCTTGGATTACAAATATCTCTCTCTCGTCATTTATTTGTAATCCAGGGCAAATGCAGAGAGAAGGCAATTACATTGAATTCCATAGGTTCTACGGTGGTAAAATGAAATAACAGTCGCTGTAGATTTTATCCGTCACCATTCCAAATCCACATACGAATTATCACCTAAAGTGACTTGTCACAAGGATCAACAACGCACACAAAATGCTGGTGGAACAAAAAAGGCCAAGCAGCATCTATAGGGAGAAGTGCTGTCGACGTTTCGGGCCTAGACCCTTCGTCAGGACTAACCGGAAGGAAAGATAGAGAGATTTGAAAGTAGTGGTGGGAGGGGAAAATGCGAAATGATAGGAGAAGACCGGAGGGGGTGGGATGAAGCTAAGAGCAGGAAATGTGATTGGGGAAAGTGATACAGAGCTAGAGAAGGGAAAATATCATGGGACAGGAGGCCTCTGGCGTAAGAAATGAGGGGAGGATCACCAGAGGGAGATAGAGAACAGGCAAACAACTAAATATGCCAGTAATGGAGTAAGAAGGGGAGGAGGGTCATTAACGGAAGTTAGAGAAGGCAAAGTTCATGCGATCAGGTGGAGGCTCCCCAGCCGGTATATAAGGTGTTGTTCCTCCAACCTGAGTTTGGATTCATTTTGTCAATAGAGGAGGCCGTGGATAGACACATCAGAATGGGAATGGGACGTGTAATTAAAATGTCTAACTTGCGTTAATGCCCCTCCTCCCCTTCTTACCCCATCCCTGACATATTTACTTGTTACCTGTTCTCCATCTACACCCCTCCTTTCTTTCTCCCGAGGCCTCCCGTCCCATGATCCTTTCCCTTCTCCAGCTCTCTATCACTTTCGCCAATCACCTTTCCAGCTCTTTGCTTCATCCCACCTCCTCCGGTCTTCTCCTATCATTTCGCATTTCCCCCTACCCCCACTACTTTCAAATCTATTACTATCTCTCCTTTCGGTTAGTGCTGACGAAGGGTCTCGGCCCGAAATGTCGACAGCGCTTCACCCTATAGATGCTGCCTGGCCTGCTGTGTTCCACCAGCATTTTGTGTGCGTTGTTGTTTGAATTTCAGATTTCCTCGTGTTTGCTTTTAGGGATATCGTCTTTAAGTGAATCGCCACACCACATACCCAGGCAAGGGTTAACACGTAAGTGGTCTCCACAGGATTCCCCAAACAAAATCCACTCCTGTGGATTATTCGAGGTGACAGGCGCACATTCGATGTGCACTGGATCGATAATCAAACCGCCCTTGTGGGCACAGGAGAGTTCCAAACAGTGACCCTTGGCCACTAGCTTCCTTGTCCAAATCCTTTTGTTCTCTTTCTTTGCTTCCTTCTGACTGTGAGTGTCTGCGTCCTCGCTTAAAACGAAACAAACTGCAAATCAGACAGTCCCGCCTCCTTGAGCTCTCTCTCTCTCTCAGTAAAAATCAAACGTGAGCTGAGAAAGTCAGCGGCTGACGTAATTGTTTGTCCCCACCTCACTCAGGTACTCTCTTAAAGTGACAGTCCACAGCAAACGAGACTTAGGGATTCATAACACTTCCTCTCCCCCCCCCCCCCCAAAAAAATATTTTTGCTCTAAAAGAGAAAAATTTTAACTGCAAGCTACATTATGTAAAATAATGCATGTATAGTTATCATGTAACACATTGTAGAATCGTATGCAAATATCAGATTCTGCTTCACTATTAAAACTGTAAGCTCAGCTTCTGGAAAGACAAACGGTAATGATATTGTCCGTGCTTTTCATATGCATTATCACAATACCATATTCTTGCAAAATCAGACTCTAGTTTAACAATCATCTGGTTTTGCCCTTTACTTGAATCAAAAACACCAACAGATTATGATCAGTATAAACTACAAGAGGTTTCTTCTCAGGACAAACATCGACATCAAAATGCCGCAAGGCCAAGATGAGTGACAACAACTCTTTCTCTAAGAACGATAGAACATTACAGCACAGAAACAGCCCTTTAGGCCCTGCTTGGCTGTGCCGAACCATTTTTCTACCTAGTCCCACTGACCTGCGCCTGGGACTTATCCGTCCAAGCCCCTCTCATCCATATATCTGTCCAAGTTTTTCTTAAATGTCAAAAGTGAGCCCGCTAAGGTAGAATAATTTCTTTGATGCTCATTGAATTTTCTCGAAAAGTAAGCTACAGGCTGTTCAACATCATCATCATCTTTCTGTAATAACACTGCCCCGGCAGCTTCATCACTGGCATCCACAGCTATAGAAAATGGCTTTGTAAAGTCAGGTGCCCTGAGCACAGGTTAATGACATAAAAATGGCTTTCAATCGATCAAATGCCTCCTGACAAGGCTCGGTACAAACAAACTTTTGACCCTTCTTCAGGAGATTAGTCAGAGGAAGAGCGATAGCAGTAAAGTTCTTGCTGAACTTTATCCAACCATTCCCAGAAACCTTCTAAGAGCCTTCTTACCAGTGGGAATAGGAACTTCAGAAATTGCCTGGACTTTTGCCTGAACAGGAGCCAACTTGCTTTGACCTACAATATAGCCAAGATAAGTCACAGTGGCATGTCCAAATTCACTCTTAGCTAAATGTAAGGCTGGCCTGGGAAAGCCTGTCAAACAGCTTTTCTACTGCAGAGATATGCTCTTCCCAAGTGTCACTCCCTGTGACTAAGTCATCAATGTAGGTCTCTGTGTGTTCCAACCCTCGAATTACAGAATCATTCATTCTCCAGAATGTTCCTGGACCAGTTTTCATTCCAACCGGCAAAACACTGTATTCATACAACCCAGAAGGTGTCACAAACGCAGAAATTTCTCTACCTCTGTCCATCAATGGAACACACCAATACCCTTTCAACAGATCAATCGTTGTTGGAAATTTAGCTTTTCCATCTTTATCGATGCAATCATCCACCCTAGGGATAGGATAGGCATCTGTTTTTGTTACTGCATTTACCTTCCTATAACCAGTGCAAAATCTAATACTGCCATCAGGTCTGTGCACAATAACGGGGGGTGACTCCAATCTGATGCTGAAGGACTAATAATACCATTTTCCAGCATATTTTCAAATTCTTGCTCAGCCAATTTACACTTTTCTACTTTCATACGATATTGGTGTTGTTTAATAGATTTAGCTTGACCAATATCTACATCATGTACTACGACAATGGTTTCCTTGGGAACATCAGGAAATAAATCTTTAAACTTCAGAATTAATTCCTTCAGCTATTGTTGTTGCTTTGGCTGCAGATGAGCAAACTTGTTAACAATGTTTTCTAGAACAACCGAGTTCATTAGCCTAACTCGGAAGCATGTTTGGCTTGTGAAAAGTCTCAGACGAGTCTATTATTTCATTCTCAGGTTTACCAGATTCATATGTTTTGACAACAACACTCACAGATGGTGCCTACTTGTCAAAATAAGGCTTTATCATATTTATGTGTACAAACTGTGTTAGTTTACGTCAGCCGGGTGTTTTAATAATATAATTCACAACATTAATTTGAGAGCCTATTTCATATTGAGTTTCACCTGGAGTGGATTCGTCAACACTGGAGATAAAATAAAATAAGATAAGATAAGATAAGATAAGATATCCCCCACCTGGTATTTTCTTTCGCAAGCCCGCTTATCAAACCAACACTTTATTTTGTTTTGAGAAATTTTTGAGTTTTGTCTCGCTAGACTACACGCTTGGTGTAGTTTTTTTTTTGAACTTCAAAACATAGTCTAACAAGTTAACATGTACATCCTCATCAATCCACTGTTCCTTTAACAAGGTTAAAGGTCCCCTCAGTCGACAACCAAATAGAAGTTCAAGTGAACTAAAGCCCAGTGATCCTGTACTGACTTTCTTGCTGAGAACAAAAGCAAATATATTCCTTCATCACAGTCTTTCCATTTTCAACACAGTATGTCTTAATCATTGTTTTGAGTGCAGAATGAAAACTTTCTACAGCCCTTGTGATTCCAGATGGTACACAGATGATGTTATTTCTTCAGCTCCTAGTTCATAAACTACCTACTGAAATAATCCAGGTGTAAAATTATTTTCTTGATCAGACTGGATTTCTTTAGGCAATCCAGAAAAAGTAAAAAAACAACAACTTGGTAAGAACTTTCGCTGCAGTTTTAGCTTTAATATTTCTGGGATGTATTGCCTCTGGGAATCTGGATGCAGTACACATAATACTTTGTAGTTACTGATGGCCAGCTTTAGGCTTCGGTAATGGGCCAACACAATCCACTATAACTTCAGAAAAGGGTTCACCGAATGCAGGTATAGACTACAGTGGAGCCACTGGGGTGACCTGGTGGGGTTTACCCACAAATGTACAAGTGTGACAGGTTTGCAAAAGATCACATCTTTCCTCAAATTAAGCCAGTACAATTATTCCATAAACCTGTTTACAGTTATATTCACTGCAATATGGCCACCTAAGGACATACTGTGGGCCAAAGTTAAAATTTCAGCCCGATAAACTTTAGGAACTACAACTTGGTGAACAATTGCCCATTCCTCACTCACTAGTATAGTAGGTGGCCTCCACTTCCTCATTAACACTCCATCATGAGATAATACCCAACTGGCACTTTCTTAATCTCATCATCTGAGAGAGCTGTCTCTTTTAAAGTTTCAATATCAGGGTCTCGGTTCTGTTCTGCTATATACTCCTTCCGAGACAGGGATAAATCTTTCTCATCAGACTTACTACCTGAATCCTGTTGAAACAATGAAGGCAGAAAAGTCCCTGACAAGTCATGATAACCTGAATCCCGATTCTGGCTATCATGGGTATCAGAATCATGCTGAACAGAACCGTCTGCGTCGGCAGACTTTTTAGCCATATTTCGAGTTACTGGGCAGGAAGGATAAATGTTAAAATCCATCTGTGGGTCGTTAGTGGTTGGCTTAGTTGTCAACTGCTCTGCAGGAACAACTTTACCATCTGCCAGGTCTTTCCATAACAGCAAAGTAGCATCTTCCACCGGTAAACTGGAGCATAATCCGATTTTAGCAGGTCCCGAAACCAATCCTGACTGTAAAGTTACCTTGTACAACAGCACAGAAACCACACCGCCCCCAATGACTTTAATAAGATTTACCTCACCAGTGTTAGACTCATCACCAACCTTTGGAATGCTGTCTAATATAAGTGACTGAAAAGCCCCTGTATCTCAAACAATTTTCAGTGGTACCGGGGTTGATCCTTCCTTTAATAATACAATCCCATCTGACATAAAATGATCGAATCTCTTCTTCACTGGCACAGACCTCTCAAATATGAGCCTCAACAGAATGTTCAGAACCCTGTGGGTTTACTGGTGCTTCAACAGACTGATCACAGGCATTCGGGACTGCCTCCTTTTCCTTTTTCCTTATCTGAGCCTCAACAGAATGTTCAGAACCCTGTGGGTTTACAGGTGCTTCAACAGACTGAACACAGGCATTCGGGACTGCCTCCTTTTCCTTTTTCCTTATCTGAGCCTCCACAGAATGTTCAGAACCCTGTGGGTTTACTGGTGCTTCAACAGACTGATCACAGGCATTCGGGACAGCCTCCTTTTCCTTTTTCATCCCCAGGAGGCAACAAATAGCCATCAGATGACCAGCTTTCTTACAATAGTAACAAGTAACATGAGAATATTTCTCCTTCAACTGCTTCCCTTCATCCTTACTCTTGTCACTAGTCCCAGCTTTAATTTCTGGATTACACTTTTGAGCCATGCTACTCTTCTGGATGCTCTTATTCGGAATAAATTAACCTTATGAGTTAAAGCAAACTCATCTGCTCATCCAGCCGACTCCTTCAAAGTGGCAGCATCATTTCATCTAAATATCTCTTTATGTCATCAGGCACGCACCCTCTGAATTCTTCAATTAAAACCAACTCTTGCAAGCTGTTAAAATCATCATTTATATTTTTATATGTGCACCAGCGGTCAACACACACAAACGTATCATAAGCAAGTTCCATATAAGACTGGTTCACAGACTTACTCAAATTTCTAAACTTTTGCCTGTATGTTTCTGGGACCAACTCGTAAGATTTGAGCACAGCCTGTTTCACTATGTCATAATCAGCTGCTTCATCAACTGTCAAAGCAGAATAGGCTTGCTGAGCCTTCCCCTTAATTACACTTTGTAAGAGAATAGGCCAACCCTCTTTTGGCCACTTTAAACAACCTTCCCAAAATGCTGAAAGTATTTATCAACCTCTGATTCGTCAAATGGAGGGACCAATTTAACTTCCCGACTGGCCTTAAACGTATCACCAGAGTCTAACACTCGACCCCTTTGCTGCAATCTCTCTATCTTTTCCAGCTCGAACAGCCTCTGCCTTTCTGATTCCTCCCTCTGTTTTTCTGACTCTTGCCTTTCCGCAGCCTCCATCTTTAATTTTTCTCACTTGTACTGGAGCTCAAGCTCATGAGGTTTACTTTCAGTAAACACCTCCAACTCCTCCACTTTAAACACACCCTCAGATACATAACGTTCAGCTATTACACTCTGCATCTGTGCCCTCCTCATTGTCAATTTCCCCTTAGCAAGATTTAACCTTTTAGCAATACATAACAACTCAATTCTTCTGGCGTCCTCCAATGCCTGGCACCTCGAGACATCTATCAACATCCATTGCTACTGATTTTCCACACAAAAGAAAATCAAAAGGAGTTTCCCCAAAGAAATCGATAATTAATGGCTACGCCCCCAAATCTGAGCATATCCCAGACGCAGCCCCGAATTTTCGTATGAATTGTAACGCGTTAGAAACGAACACCAGCAATAGGCTACACCTGGAGTCTGTTTTTAATGTTAAACCATTTTTATTAGAATCTACTTAAAATATAGTAACTTAAACAAGATAAACAAATGTGTTATGTGTATATATGTGTGTAAATATAACTCCCAGACTATTGATTTCGGGAGAAACAAGGCTTGGCGACTTGAGATGACGAAGTATGAAAGTTCAGTTCAACCATGGAATAGGTGATGAGAGAGATATTTGTAATCCAGCGTAATTGTTGAGAGAAGACAATTATGTCGAATTGCACAGGTTTCATGGTGGTAAAACGACACAACAGTTGCTGTAGATTTTATCTGTCATCATTCCAAATCCACATACGAAATATCACGGAAACTGACTTGTCACAAGGGGTATCGTGTTCAACTGAATTACCCCTCCACACCCAGCAAGGGTTAACACATCAGTGGTCTTCACAGGATACCCCAAATCAGATCCACTCCTATGGATCAAACGAGGTGACATCCAAACATTCGATGTACAATGAATCGATAATTAACCCACCCTTGTGGGCATAGGGACGTTGCAATCAGTGACCCTTGGCCACTAGTTCCCTGGTGTTGATCCTTCCATTTTACCTCCTTCGTATCCGTCTGACCTTGAGTGTCTGTGTCCTCGGTTAAAACTAATCAAGCTACACGCGATGTAAACAAGCTGCAAGTCAAACTGATTTAACTTTTTAATTTCTCTCTCTTAAAATGGCAGTCTACAGCAAACGAAATCTAGGGATTCATAACAACGGCCACTCCCCATTGTGAACTGACGGATGTGCCAGTACTTGGCATGACTGAGTGAACCCTTTCCCACATTCTGAGCAGGTGAACGGCCTCTCCCCAGTGTGCACTCGCAAGTGACTCTGTAGGTTGGATGACCGAGTGAATCGCTTCCTTCATTCTGAGCAGGTGAACGGCATCTCCCCAGTGTGAACTCGCTGATGTCTCTGTAGGTGGTGTGACTGAGTGCATCCCTTCTCACAGACTGAGCAGGAGAACGGTTTCTCCCCGGTGTGAACTCGCTGATGTCTCTGTAGGTCGGATGACTGAGTGAATCCGTTCCCACAGACTGAGCAGGTGAATGGCTTCTCCCCGGTGTGAACTCGCTGATGTCTCTGTAGGGTGGATGACTGGGTGAATCCCTTTCCACAGACTGAGCAGGTAAACGGCTTCTCCCCGGTGTGAACTCGCTGATGACTCTGTAGGTTCGATGACTGATTGAATCCCTTCCCACAGACAGAGCAGATGAACGGCCTCTCCCCAGTGTGAACCCGCTGGTGTGCCATTACGTCAGATGATTGAGTGAATCCTTTCCCACAAATTCAGCAGATCACCAGCCTCTGCCCGGTGTGAACTGACGATGTGTCCGCAGGTTGGAAGACCAATTGAATCCTTTCTCACAAACGGAACAGGTGAATGGCCTTGCCCAGTGTGAACTTGCTGATGTACCTTCAGTTGAGATGACGAGTGTATCTATTCCCACTGTCTGAGCAGGTGAACGGCCTTTCTCCTGTGTAAAATGACCGGCGTGCCAGTTGGTCAGATGACCGAATAAATCCCTCCCCACAGTCTTGAGTAGGAAGGATAGTCGATTGAATCCCTCGCTCCACTTCTTAAATATCTAGACAGAGACAGCCAAACTGGCCTGCTGTGTTTGAGATTCCTGGAGACAAATTCCTTCTCGTTTTAACCTCTAAAATGATTTACAAAGTCCATCAATGGCTGTCGGACAACATTTCAGATGAGATTACTTGAGTCATCAAGTTTTGATCTGGCTGTTACTCACTGTTACAATGAGGTTGAACCCAAGTTGGACAGATAAATCATCTCCTGACTGGGCAGAGAGCTGGTATCTGGAATGACCATTAATTCCCCGATGCTTTCCTATTTCTATAACAATGGGGCATTTCTGCCATCTGCAATTTGTACCCTGGCTCAGTTTGACTCTCTCCATTGGTATTATTCCATCTTCCTGCTGAGCAGCATGGGCACCTGGCCCCACAGTAACTGAAACACTCTCATGCAAATTGTCTTTCTTGCCGTGCATCTGGGATTTTCTGTTACATATTATTAACTTAAAGTTCCACAATTTTAACGTCTTATAAAAAATTCCTGCTGAGGTGAATGGTTGGTCTGCACAGCTGTTAAAAAGACTTAGAGTGAATATTAGTATTACTTCAGGTTCTTGTGGAAAATTACAATACAGAAACAGGCCATTTGGGCCATCTGGTTTCTGCTGAACTAATTAAACTGCACACTCCCACATCGAGGTACCTACACGAACCTATTAAATGTTGAAAACATGCTCGCATACACCACTTGTGCTGGCTGCTCATTCCACACCCGGATGACCGTCTGTGTGAAGAAGTTTCCCATCATGTTCACCTTAACATTTCACCTTTCACCTTTAACCCATGGCCTCTGGTTGTAGTCCCACACCATCTCAGTGGTAAAAGCCAGCTAAGGATAGTAGGGGGCGACCATGTCTGACAAGGGAAGTCAAGGACAGTATAAAAATAAAAGAGAAGATGTGTAACATAGCAAAGATGAGAGGGAAGCCAGAGGATTGGGAAACTTTTAAAGAGCAACAGAAGATAACTAAAAAGGCGACACAGGGAGAAAATACTAAATTCTAAATTCTCCTGCTAAATTCCTGTGTATATAAGCCTGGCTTTCCCGTCTCCTGTTTGATTCTTACTGAGACAGAGAGAGGGGTGGAACTATTTGACTATGCAGCGTGTTTACACTTACTCGCAGCTTGTGTTTACATAGCTCACAGTTTGTTTTATTTAAGCAAGGACAACACAAACACTGTCAGCCAGAGAGAAAGGAAGAAGATGGAAAGCTCGAAACAAAGGGCTAGTGGCCAAAGGCCACTGTTTGGACTCTCCTGCGCTCACAAGGTGGGTTGACTATTGATCCAGCCTATACCGAATGTGTGATTGTCACTTTGTTTGATCCATTGGAGTGGATCTGTTGGTTTGGGAGTATCCTGTGAGGACCACTTGTGCTAACCCTTGCCTGGGGGTGGTAATTCACTTGAAGAGGGTATCCGTGTGACCAATCACTGTTGGTGATAATTCGTATAATCCAAATGGGGATATTGTTGGAGTATCTCGTGTCTACCACTTTTGTTAACCCTTAGCAGAATTCGGTTGTGTTATGTGGTAAACACTTGTGAGAAGGTATATTCTGTGGAAATCACTGTCGGTAATACCCTGTGTGTTGCATCTGGATTGGGAGTACCTTGCGGAATCTACCTGTGTGTTAACCGTTGCCTGGGTGGTAGTTCCTTCTGAAGACCGTACTCCTGTGATAAGCTTCTTTTGGAGATAATTCGTATGTGCATTTAGAACAACAACGGATAAGACCTACAGCGACTGTTATCCTGTTTTTACCACTGTGGAATTTGTGGAATTCAACGTAATTGCCTTCTCCTGACATTCACCTTGGATTACAAATATCTCTCTCTCGTCATTGATCCCGTGCATGAACTGAATTTCATACTTTCCCATCTCAAGAGTTTAAGCTTGGTAATCCCTGAGCTCACTGGTTTGGGAGTTATATTTACACATATGTGTACACATAACACTTTTAGCTTTTGATTATTTTGCTTAATTTGTTATATTATAAGTAGATACAAATAAAGACAGTGGTTTTAACATCAAAACCACACTCCAGGTGTGGTCTATTGCTGCTGGTTCATTTAAACCGTTACGGGAATGTAAAAGAGGTGTTCGTGTTTATGTCTTTCTGGGGGCCCCCATGTTAACACCTTTATGTCTCTCTGTCACACCTTGCCAAACAGGTAGAACTAGGGTCCTGCTGGGTAAAACTATGATTCCAATGTCTGTAATCCTGCTCAACCAGAGTGAGGAACTCTCAGCCTGGGCTTCCTCAAATAACACCTGGAGAAGAGAGTGAGGAACTGTGGTCCAGTCAGAGATGACTGTGGCTGTCGGTGTTTTGAGGGATGGTATCGCAGGCCCCCACCAAACTGAACTTCCTATACAGGGAAACATGCATCCTGGCCAGAACCGCAGGTGCCCAGCAGCCGAGAGGAATAACTGAGACTGAGCGATTTTGGATGATCGCTTTTCTCTCCTATGGAGTAGCCAGGAATTCATGAGAGATCATCAATTTGGCTACAAGCACTTGAGGAGCTGGCCACAATACTGCAGGGGCCCTGACAGAAACACAGGACAAAGTAACAGAAATATCCACTGAAATGATTGCAATCCGGCAAACAGTCGTATAGAATTGTATGGCTTTAGATTTTATCCCAGCTGAGAAAGGGGGAACCTGTGCTATTACTGACACAGAATGCTGCACCTATATCCCTGATGAGGTTACTAACGTTACATCCCTCTCCAAGCACACTGCCAAGGAGACTGACAGCATCAAGAGAGTAGGGCAGGATTTACACGGGTTCACCGAAGGGTCGAAATGGTGATCTTCGAAGACCTGTCGGTAATATGTGCGGCATGATATTGCATAATGTCCAAATGGTTGTACATATCATTGTTATAATTACTGATGTATGCCGTTTTTACCCTCTGAGAAGTCAATGCTGTACTTGGTTGCTTTCTCTGTAAAAGGTTACTGATTTGTTCATAATGTAATGAGCTAAAGGAGGGAATGATAAAGTATGTACAATGGTTAACACTTCGTTAAACAATAGCAGCCTGTTTTTCTGAAAGAAACTTCTGATGATCAACCAATGTGCTAAGCCATGCTGAGCCATATTTCTTCTTCAGGGTAGCTAGCTAGGGTTTCAGGATGCTTATCTCCTTGTGCACTCATGTGTAGAGATAGGACAGCTTCAGTCTGTTCTGTGTGTGTAAGCCATTATGACTATTTTGTAATTTGTCTTTAGGGTCTGTCATGTAGAAAATATTTTTGGCTCCAGCCTGTCTTGTGTGGGGAGTATCTGGACAGATATATCTGTGGTGTAAGGGGAATTGGTGAACTGGTTGGGAGCATTCACAGACTGTTCCTGTCTGAGTGACTAACTGAGTAAGTCCCACTCGGAGTGGATAGTTCAAAGGTTAATTTATTATCAAAGCAGGAATTCATAAATAACGCTGAGTTTTCTTCTTCTCCAGAGAACCACAAAACAAAGAAAACATGAAAGTCGGTGACAGAGAAAAAAAAATGAAACTCCCTCCCCAACCCCCGCATCAAAAAGGATGGCATCCCGATCATCTCCCACCAAAACCTTCCCGTCCCGCACAAAAGGGAAGAAAAATATCGGCACCCGTTAAAAAATACCCCCACCCCGCACAACTGCGGAGGAGCCGATGTCACCAGTGTAGAGGCGGCCACATCGGGAGCAGCGGACACAACAGGTGAACCCAGAAGATTGACAGGTGAGGTGTCGCCTCACCTGGAAAGATGTTCGGACAACGGAGAGAGTTCGGCCGTCCGGCCCTTTCACTGTGACACCCCGAACTCCGCATCAAATCCGTCCAAACGAATCTGGGCGGACTTTAATGACCAATAAATCTAGACGATCAGCTGTCTGAATGATCCCCTGACTCTGAGAGGAAGGGGTATCTATGGTCCACACTGTCAGGGTGTTGAGTTTACCAGGAGACAAAGACTGCAGGGACGAGAGGTTTTCTGTTGACTAATACACTGTGTGTGCACCCCGCTGGCAATTCTGGTGTTGTGACCCGAATCGAGACAAACACCACGCTGCCCACTCCACCAACAACACGGCACAGCCGGACACATAACAGGGGACTTTACATCCCACAACACTGGATTCAGTGATGAAACCCGTGATTAATGTTGTTGTCTCACCGAAAAGTCCAATAACCCTAACCATAACCCTGCAATATGGCGTAAAATCCCTCTCCGCATACTATCAAGGGTTACACAGACCAAAGTCCAAACTGCCGGAGGAACTCAGTGGGTCGGGCAGCATCTGTGGAGGGAAATGGACCGTCAACATTTCGGGCCTAGCCCCTCCCTCTGGACTGAGTGTGGTCGGGAAATAGTCAGAGAAAAGAGGTGAGGGGTGGGGATGGGGCAAGAGCTGGGGAGTGAGAGGTGGATCCCGCTGAGGGGGGAGGTGGAATGTGGAAATAGTGACAAGAGTGGGAGGTGAGTAGTTGGGGCAACACGGGGCTGCAGAAGATGGAAATTAATTCCATAGAGGATGAAAAAAGAGGTTAGAGAGTATTTGTTATAGAGAGTGCAATGAATATTCACCTGACTGATCCCTGGAGTAGTGGGGTCATAACTTGAAGAAAGATCAAATGTGATAACTCTAAATGTCATTTAGAGAATCGGGGACTCAGAGGTGAACACATTGAAATGCACAACATCATTACTGGTTGAATCAGGGATCCCAGTCTCTGAAAAAGGGGGTGGACTGTCCGGGACTGTGATGAGGGGAAAAGTCTCTATTCCGAGGGTGGTAAATATCTGTAAATCCCCTCTACAGAGGGCGGTGAAGACTCAGTGATCATCCTCACGTAGAAAAGAGGCCGGCAGATGTGTGGAGACCGAAGGGATCGAGGAAATGAGGATCGGACAGAAACGTGGCTGAGATGGGGGAGCAGCCGCCATCTTGTTGATGGTTAGAGGGGCCGAATGGCCACCTCCTGCTGTTTCTCACTTGATGTTTCCGTGTTCCTGTCCAGTGAGGCAGGAGGAATGTGAATAGAAATTAGTGTTTGTAAACATAGAACTGATTTAAATGAAACGTGAACACTTCCTGTTTGGGCTTGAATAATGTGTCGGACCGGGATGGGAATCGAGCCCTTTACTCTGTGACCTGGGGGTGGAGGGAAAGGGATCGGGGTAGATATGGTCTGGAAAATTTGACATGTATCTGGTGTAAATATGGAATAATGTGGGGAATGCGGCGGATGGGTCGGGCAGTGTGTGAGGGGAGAGGAGCAGAGTCACCGGTTCAGGTGGGAGACGCTCCACCCGTCACCTGATCCCGTTTCCTGTTCACGTTTTTCTGCAGATCTGCAGCATCTGCGGGTCACTGCTCTACGTGTACGTGTAGCTTCACCTTTGTCCCCTTCAGACAACGCAGTGAGATCCGGATCTGTCACGTCCTCTCATTGTGGGTGGACAATGTTTTTTTCTGCAATATTTTCCGCATGTTTCATACACTGTTTCGACGTGCTGAAGTGCTACCAATGTTTCTGGGTGTCTGAACCTTTTATGTGAGAATTTAGCCATTTGTATTTATCTGAGCTTCTCATAAATATGTACAGTTCAGTTAAGCTTCACTGTAGAATTTCCAAAGCAACAACCCAGTCAGACAAATTGTTCCACACAATTAAAATAGTTTATTACATTTTTTATTTTTTCTACTTTTGTGCTATATATATTCTTATTTTAAATCACAATTGTTAAACTCTTTTGTTAAGAATTAACAATTAACAACGTATTTCCTGGCATATGCTGGTGTTATTAAACCTGATTCTGATATTGATATGGGAGACCAACCACCGGTCACCTGATCCCAGTTACTGCAGACCGTAATGTGAGATTGAAGCATTTCCCAGATATTTGCTTTCCACAGAAATGACAACAGTTCAGTTTCCTTCTGAGGTTCCAGAGCAGAAGCTCAGTCTGTCTAATATTTGCACACAGTTAAAATGGGGAATTCGTTTATTATCATCACGTACTGAGCTACAGTGAAAATCTTGCCTGATGTACCATCCACACAGATCGACACATTACGATAGTACATTGAGCTGATATACAACAAAAAATAACTAACAAAGCATTATGGCTGCCGAGAAAGTGCAGTACAGATAGATATATGTTGCAGGGTCACGTCGAGTTACATTGTGAGTTTGAGTCCATTTTATCATTCATTTGGCTTATAACTGCAGACAGGAAGCCATCCTTCAGCCTGGTGTTCCGCACTTTAAATCTTTTGTATCTCTCCGCCAATGTGAGAGCGGGTTTGCAGCAAGAATGTCCAGGTTGTGGGGTTTTTTTGTGTATATGGCCTGCTTTTCCGAGGGAGGGGAAGTGTAGGGAGAGTCCATGGAGTGGAGGCTTGTTTCTCTGATGTTCTCTGCAGTTCCTTGCAGTCATGGGCAGAGCAGTAGCCATACAAAGGCATGAAGTATCCACAAGGAGCTCAGAGACCTCGGCATTCACCCTGTCTTTTGTAGCTGAATCCTGGATTTCCTGTCAGATCTCCTGCCAAGGCTCGGTCCAAACAATCTTTTCACCCTTCTTCAGGTTAGTCAGAGGAAGAGCGATAGCAGCAAAGTTCTTACAGAACTTACGATAATATCCATCCATTCCCAGAAACCTTCTAAGAGCCTTCGTAGCAGTCAGAATAGGAATTTAAGAAATTGCCTGGACTTTTGCCCGAACAGGAGCCAACTTGCATTGACCACGACAGGTCAGAATGGCATGGCCAAATTCACTCTTAGCTAAGTTAACTGTAAGGATGGCCTGGGAAACCTGTCAAACAGCTTTTATACTGCAGAGATATGCTCTTCCCAAGTGTCACTCCCTGTGACTAAGTCGTCAATATCGGCATCTGTGTGTTCCAACCCTCGAATTACAGAATCATTCATTTTCCGGAATGTTACTGGACCAGTTTTCATTTCAAACAGCAAAACATTGTATTCATACAAACCAGATGGAATCACAAATGCAGAATTTTTTTCTACCTCTGTCTGTCAATGGAACACACCAATATCCTGTAAACAGATCAATCTTTGTAAGAAACTCAGCTTTTCCAACCTTATCGATGCAATCATCAACCCTAGGGATAGAATAGGCATCTGTTTTTGTTACTGTATTTGCCTTCTTATAATCAGTGCAAAATCTAACACTACCATCAGGTTTGGGCACAATAACGCAGGGTGAGCTCCAATCTGATGCTGAAGGGCTAACAATACCATTTTCCAGCATATATTCAATTTTTTGCTCAGCCTATTTACACTTTTCTACGTTCATGGGATATGGGTGTTGTTTAATCGGTTTAAGCAATATCTACATCATGTATTGCGACCGTGGTTTGCTTGGGAATATCGGAAAATAAATTTTTAAATTGCAGAATTAATTCCTTCAGCTGTTGTTTTTGCTTTGGCTGCACGTGAGCCAACCTGTTAGCAATGTTTTCTGGAACAACAGAGTTCATTAGCTTAACTGGGACAATGTTTGGCTTGTGACAAGTCTCAGACAAGTCAATTGCTTCATTCACAGGGTTGCCAGATTCATATGTTTTGACAACAACACTCACAGATGGTGCCAGCTTGTCAAAATAAGGCTTTATTATATTTATCTGTACTACCTGTGTTAGATTACATCGGTCGGGTGTTTTGATAACATAATTCACATTATTAATTTGAGAGACTATTTCACAGGGTCCATTGAGTTTTGCCTGAAGTGGATTTGTCAGCATTGGAGATAAGGTAAGCACCTTATCCCCCACCTGGTATTTTCTTTTGCAAGCCCACTTATCAAACCAACACTTCATTTTGTTTTGAGAAATCTTTAAGTTTTGCCTCGCTAGACTACAGGCCTGGAGTAGTTCATTGTTGAACTTCAAAACTTAGTCTAACAAGTTAACATGCACATCCCCATCAATTCACTGTTCCTTTAACAAGGTCAAAGCTGTCCTCACTCTATGACCAAATACAAATTCAAATGGAGTAGAGGCCAATGATTCCTGTACCAACACTCTTACTGTGAACAAAAGCAAATATATTCCTTCATCTCAGTGTTTTCCATTTTCAACACAATGTCTTTTTTTGGCGTGTGCGTGCGTGCGTCCGATGATGTATTTTTCAAGCCTTTCCAAGGCACGGAGTGAGAGAGAGAGACATTGTGGAACACATTATGTCTTAATCATTGTTTTGAGGGTAGACAGAAATCTTTCTAGAACCCATCGTAATTCTGGATGTTACGCAGACGATGTAATTTGCTTAGCTCCCAGTACATAAAATACCTGCTGGAATAATCTCGATGTAAAATTGCTTCCTTGATCAGACTGGAGTTCTATAGGCAAATCAAATAAAGTAAAAAAAACTTGGTAAGAGCCTTCGCCACAGTTTTAGCTTTAATATTTCTGAGAGGTATTGCCTCTGGGAATCTGGATGCAGTACACATAATAGTTAGCAGATATTGATGGCCAGCTTTAGTCTTTGGCAATGGGCCAACACAATCCACTATAAATTTTGAAAAGGGTTCACCAAATGCAGTTATATATAGACTGCAGTGGGGCACTGTGGAGACCTGATTAGGTTTACCGACAACTTGACCAATGTGACAGGTTCTGCAAAAGGTCACAACATCTTTCCTCAGATTAGGCCAGTAGAATTATTACATAATCCTTACAGTTTTATTCACTCCAAAATGGCCACCTGAGGGCAGACTGTGGGCCAAAGTTAAAATTTCAGTCCTATAAACTTTAGGAACTACACCTTGGTGAACAATTGCCCATGCGTCACTCGCTGGTATAGCAGGTGGCCTCCACTTCCTCATTATCACTCCATCCTTGTGATAATACCCTACTGGCACTTTCTTAATCTCATCATCTGGGAAAGCTGTTTCTTTTAAAGGTTCAAACTCAGGGTCTTGGTTCTGTTCTGCGATAAACTCGTCTGCATCGGCAGACATTTTAGCCATACTTCGAGTTCCTGCGCAGGAAGGATAAATGTTAAAATCCATCTGTGGGTCGTCAGTGGTTGGGTTAGTTGTTAACTGCACTGCAGGAACAACTTTACCATCTGCCAGGTCATTCACTAACAGCAAAGTAACATCTTCCTCTGGTAAACTGGAGCATACTCCGATCTTAACAGGTCCTGAAACCAACCCTGACAGTAAAGTTACCTTGTGCAATGGCACGGAAACCATGCCGCCCCCAATAACTTTAATAAGATTTACCTCACCAGTGTTAGTCTCATCACCAAACTTTAGAACGCTGTCTGATATAAGTGACTGAGAAGCCCCAGTATCTCGAAGAATTTTCACTGGTACCCGGGTTGACCCTTCCTTTACTAATACAAACCCATCTGACATAAAATGATCGAATCCCTTCTTAACTCAGTCAGACCTCTCAGACCCTAACTGAGCCTGAAACAGAATGTTCAGAACCCTGTGGGTTGATAGGTGCTTCAACATACTGAACACAGGCATTTGGGACTGAATCCTTTTCCTTTTTCTTCTTCAGGATGGAACAATAAGCCATCATATAACCAGCTTTCTTACAATAGTAACAAGTGAGACCAGAATATTTCTCCTTCAACTGCTTCCCTTCATCCTTACTCTTGTCACTAGTCCCAGCTTTAATTTCTGGTTTAACCTGGTGATCCCTGCTACTCTCTTGGAAGCTCTTATTCGGGATAATCTTAACCTTATGAGTACAAACAAACTAATTTGCTATTCTATCAGACTCCTGCAAAGTGGCAGCATCCTATTCATCTAAATAGGTCTTTATGTCATCAGGAATGCACCTTTTGAATTCTTCAATTAAAAGCAACACTTTCAAGCTGTTACAATTATCATTTATATTTTTACATGTGCACCGGCGGTCAAAACACACAAACTTCTCATAAGCAAGTTCCATATAAGTCTGTTTCACAGATTTCTTCAAATTTCCAAACTTTTGTCTGCATGATTCTGGGAAGAACTCGTAAACTTTGAGAACAGACTGTTTCACTATGTCATAATCAGCTGCTTCATCAACTGTCAAAGCAGAATAGGCTTGCTGAGCCTTCCCCTTAATTACACTTCGTAAGAGAAAGGGCCAACCCTCTTTTGGCAACTTAAAACTTTCAGCAACCTTCTCAAAATGCTGAATGTATATATCAACCTCTGCCTCGTCAAATGGAGGTACGAATTTAACCCCGACTGGCCTTAAACTTATCACTAGAGTCTAACGCTAGACCCCTTTGCTGCAATCTCTCTATCTTTTCCAGCTCAAACAGCCTCTGTCTTTCTGCTTCCTCCCTCTGTTTTTCTGCCTCCCTAGCCTCAAACGGCCCCTGCCTTCCGCAGCCTTTATCTTTAATTTTTTCTCACTTGTACTGGAGCACAAGCTCACGAGGTTTACTTTCAGGAAACACCTCCAACTACTCCACTTTAAACACTGCCTCAGATACATAATGTTCAGCTATTATCCTCTGCATCTGTGCCCTCCTCATTGTCGATTTCACCTTAGAAAGTTTTAACCTTCTAGTAAGACTCAACAACTCAATCCTTCTGGCGTCCTCTAATGCCTCAGAGGTTGGTGCTTCCTGACATCTATCAACATCCATTGCTGCTGATTTTCCACACACAAATTAATCAAAGGGACTTCCTCAATGAAGTCAATAATTAATGACAATGCTCCCAAAGCTGTTAATATCTCGGACACAGGCCCAATTTTCTTATGAATCATAAAACCTGGAGTCTGTTTTTTGAAGTTAAAACTATCGTTATTAGAATCTACTTATAATATAGTAACAAGCAAGATAAACAAAAGTTATATTGTTATGTGTATATATATATATGTGTAAATATAACTCCAAAACAATTGAGCTCGCGAGAAACAAGGCTTGGAGTCTTGAGATGGCAAAGTATAAAAGTTCAGTTCAACCACGGAATAGGTGATGTGAGAGATATTTGTAATCCAGCGTAAATGTTGAGAGAAGGCAATTATTTTGAATTGCACAGGTTTGATGGTGGTAAAACGAGAAAACAGTTGCTGTAGATTTTATCTGTTTTCATTCCAAATCCACATACGAATTATCACCGAAAGTGACTTGTCACAAAGGGTATTGTCTTCAAATGAATTACCCCACCACACCCAGGCAAGGGTTAACACGTCAGTGGTCTTCACAGGATACCCCAAATCAGATCCACTCCTATGGATCAAACGAGGTGACATCCACACATTCGATGTATGCTGAATCGATAATTAACCCACCCTTATGGGCATAGGAAAGTTGCAATCAGTGACCCTTGGCAACTAGTTCCCTGGTTTCGATCCTATTTTTCCTCCTTCGTCTCCGTCTGACCCTGAGTGTCTGTGTCCTCGGTTAAAACTAAACAAATGGTGAGCGATGCAAACAAGCTGCAAGTCAGACTGATTTGCCTTCTTAATCTCTCTCTGTCTCTCTCTCTTAAAATGATAGTGTACAGCAAACAAAACCTAGGGAATCATAACAACGGCCACTCTCCAGTGTGAACTGACTGATGTGCCAGTAGTTGGGATGACTGAGTGAATCCTTTCCCACATTCTGAGCAGGTGAATGGCCTCTCTCCAGTGTAAACTTGCTGATGTCTCTGTAGATGAGATGACTGAGTGAATGTCTTCCCACAGTCTGAGCAGAGGAATGGCCTCTCCCCAGTGTGAACTGATTGGTGTCTCTGTAGGTGAGATGCCAGTGAGAATCCCTTCCCACATTCTGAGCAGGTGAATGGCTTCCCCGCAGTGTGAACTTGCTGATGACTCTGTAGGGTGGATGAATGGGTGAATCTCGTCCCACATTCTGAGCAGGTGAATGGCCTCTCTCCAGTGTGAACTCACTGGTGTATCTGTAGGGTGGATGACTCAGTGAATCCTTTCCCACATTCTGAGCAGGTGAACTGCTTTTCCCCAGTGTGAACTAACTGGTATGCCAGTAATTGGGATGACCGAGTGAATCCCTTCCCACCCTCTGAGCAGGTGAAGGCCTCTCTCCAGTGTGAACTCGCTGATGACTCTGTAGTGTGGATGACTGTGTGAATCCCTTCCTGCAGACTGAGCAGCTGAATCGCCTCTCTCCAGTGTGAATTTGCTGATGACTCTGCAGATTGGATGACTGAGTGAATCCCTTCCCGCAGACTGTGCAAGTGAACGGCTTTCACCAGTGTGAACTCACTGGTGTGCCATTAGGTCAGATGACTGAGTGCATTATTTCCCAGAAATTAAGCAGATGACAGCCTCTGCCCGGTGTGAACTGACTGTTGTGTCCACAGGTGGGAAGACTGACTGAATCCTTTCTCACACACAGAACAGGTGAATGGCCTTGCCCAGTGTGAACTTACCTTCAGTTGAGATGACCGAGTGAATCCATTCCCACTGTCTGAGCAGGTGAACGGCCTTTCTCCTGTGTAAAATGACGGGCGTGCCAGTTGGTCAAATGCACGAGTGAATCCCTCCCCACAGTCTGAGCAGGAAGGATGGTCGATTGAATCCCTTGCTCCACTTTTTAAACATCTAGAGAGACTCAGCAAAACTGGCATGTCGTGTTTGAGATCCCTGGAGACAATTTCCTTCTCATTTTTAACCTGTAAAAAGATTTACAAAATACATCAATGGGTGCAGGACAACATTTCAGATGAGATTACTTGAGTTGCCAAGGTTTGACCATCCAATTTTCTATCTCTCCCCCAATGAGAGAGAAATAGTGAGAGAGAAACCTGCTCAGAAATAGAAATTTTCTATTTCTATCTCTTGAATGCTGAGTGACTGAACCTTCTTGACCAAACTTCCTTATGAGACTTTGTCAAGTGCCTTGCTAAAGTCCATGTAGAGAACATCCACTGCCTTGACCTCCCCATCCTTTTTGTTTCCTCATATGGATTACCATTCTGATCTTGCAGAGGATTAATTTTTTGCCCATGTAATCTTTTTTACTCTTAACATATCTGCAGATTCCCTGAGGATTCTCCTTCACCTTGTTTGCTGTGGCAACCTCATGCCTTCTTTTATTTCTTTCATAAGTGTTCACTTGAATTTCCTGTATTTCATAAGGACCCCATTTGTTCCTATCTGCCTGTACCTGGTATGCACCTCCTTTTTTTTTTGATCTGGGAGAGGAAAACCAAAGGGGTGATAGAGCTGCATGCTAGGAGGTGGGGGTAAGGGGGGGGGGGGTAAACGAAAGTTGCAGGGGGAATGGGAGCCTGAATAACTGAACAGAGAGTGGAGTGTTTGTGCAGATAGTTGTTGTTCAGTCCTCAAAGACAGGAATGAAAAAGTTGAGCATGTTGCAGTGAATATGCTGAGCCCTGTATATTTCAATACAAGGAGCAGCGTAGGAAAGGTGGATGTGTTCAGGGCATGGATCAACACCTGGAATTAAGATACTAGGATCTGGCAACTGTGGATTGGGACAGTCTGCTTTATGGCAAAGGTATAGGCACGCAGAATCTTATGGAGTATAAGAAATGCAAGAGAACACATAAGAAATAAACCAGGATGGCTAAAAGAAGGCATTAGTTTGCCCTCACAGAAAAGATGAAGGATAATTCTCGGAGATTCTAGAGAGAGATTAAGAGCAAAAGGCACAAAGTTGGTCCTCTGGAAGACCGGAATGGCAATCCACGTGAGGAACCAAAGCAGATGGTGGAGATCTTAATTCTTAAATATTTTTCCATCTCTGTTTACTCAGGAGATGGACAAATAGTCTATGGGAGTGTGGAAAAGTGGCATTAAAATCATGGACCCTATACAGATTAAAGAAGAGTAGTTACTTTACTTTTCGAAATAGAAGATAGAAATCTACAGCATATTCCAGGCCATTCAGCCTAAAATGTTGTGCCAACCATGTAACCTACTCTAGTAACTGCCTAGAATTTCCCTAGCACACAGCCCTCTGTTTTTCTAAGCTCCATGTACCTATCTAAGCGGTTGTTAAAAGACCCCATTGTATCTGTCTGGACCACCGCTGCTGGCAGTGCATTCCACGCACGCACCACTCTCTGTGTAAAAATCTTACCCCTGACATCCCTCAGTATCTATTTCCAAGCACCTTAAAACTATGCCCCCTTGTGTTAGTCATTTGAACCCTGGGAAAAAACCTCTGGCTATCCACACGCTCAATGCCCCTCATCATTTTATACACCTAAAAAAGGCTCTAAACATAAAGAAGGAAATTATACATTGGATTGGAGATTTGTTAGAAGTATAGAAAATTATGAGAGTATAGATAGGTTAAATGCAAGCAGCTTTTTCCACTGAGGTTGGGTGGGTTGACAACCAGTGGTCATGGGTAAGTGGGGAAGGTGAATATTTAATGGGAACATGTGGAAAAGCTCTTTACTGAAATGGTTGTGAGAGTGTGGATTGAGATGCCGGTACAAGTGGCGAATATGAGCTCGGTTTCACCACTTAAAGGAAGTTTGGATGGGAGCCTGGATGGTAGGGGTATGAAGTGCGATGGTCCCAGTGCAGGTAGTTGCATTAGACAGCTTAAATGTTTTTTTTCAGCATTGACTAGATGGGCCAAATAGCCCATTTCCATACTGAACTTCTCCATGTTTCTATGACAGAGAAGCTGGCCAAACTTGTTTGGAAGGGAAAGGTAGGAGTGACAACGGAGCAACAATGGCTGGAGTTTCTGGGAGCAAATCGGGAGCTGAGTGATTCCACAGAAGTGGAAATATTAGAAAGACAGGAGTACACAACCGTGGCTAAAATGAGAAGCCAAAGCCAACATAAAGCCAGAGAGAGGACACCTAATAGAGCAAAAACTTTTAGAAGCCAACAGCAGACAACTAAAAAACTCAGATGAGCTCAGTGCATGGAATCATGATATTAATGGGTCTTGGTAGCACCCAACTGTCTGAGGGATTTAGAGGAACAAAATATCTGGGGCCTCGATATCTCTTGAAAACCAAGGTTCCCTGTACCAGTTATCACTCAACTTTTATTTTGGCAGGCACATACAAACTCTACACCCTCAAAATTTCACTTCTGAAGGCCTCCCACTTACAAGTACTCCATTGCCAGGAAACAGCCTGTACCAAACCACACTTGTTAGATCCTTTCTGATACCATCAAAATTGACCTTTCTCCAATATAGAATCTCAACCCATGGTCCAGACCTTTCTTTTTCCATATTTCCTTTGAATCTCATGGCACTATAATCACTAAATTCTGTCACCAGTCTTGGATCATTTCCTAACAGGTTATTGCACACTTCTACATCGGGAATTTTACATACTGATTAAAGGCACATTTGACAAACTTTACCCCATCTAGTCCTTTTACAGCATGGGAGTCCCAGTCAATATATGCAAAGTTAGAATCACTTACTGAATAAACCTAAGTTTATTGACATGGTCTACAATCTCTCTACAAATTTGTTCCTCCAAATCCCTCAGACTGTTGGGTGTAAACAAGTCCCAATAATGGCTACAATATCATAATTCCCTGTCCTGAGCTCATCGGGCTTTCCTACGATGCTTCTTGCATTGTGATATACACAGCTCAGCACATTCATCGCACCATGCTCAACCATTTGATTGCTGACTCTATCTGAGGTCTGAACAACATCTGATTGGTGTCAAGAAAACAAACTCTCCCTCATTGTCACAAAAACAAAGGAGCTGATTGTGGACTACAGGAGGAATGGAGACAGGCTAACCCCTATTGACATTAATCAATCTGTGGTTAAGAAGGTGATGAGCTTTAAGTTCCTTGGCAGAAACACCACCGAGGATATCACATACCCTGACGAAGGGTCTCGGCCAGAAACATCGACAGTGCTTCTTCCTATAGATGCTACCTGGCCTGCTGTGTTACACAAGCATTTTGTGTGTGTTGCTTGAATTTCCAGACATCTGCTGATTTTCTCGTGTATACGTACCGGCTATGTTGTGAAAAAAGCACAACAGCACCTCTTTCACCTCAGACGGCTGAAGAAGTTTGGGATGGGGTCCCAAATACTAAGAACTTTCTACAGGAACACAACTGAGAACACCCTGACTGGCTGCATCACTGCCTGGTATGGGAACTGTACTTCCCTTAATTGCAGGAAACTGCAGAGGGTGGTGCGGACAGCCCAGAACATCTGTAGATGTGAACGTCCCACTATTCAGGACATTTACAGAGACAGGTGTGTAAAAAGGGCCCAAAGGATATCGGGGACCAAATTCACCACAACCACAAACAGTTCCCGCTGCTACCATCCAGGAAACGGTACTACAGCAAAAGGACCAACAGGCTCCTGGACATCATCTTCTACCAGGCCATCAGACTGATTACTTCATGCTGATACAATTGCATTTGTATGTTATATTAACTGTTCTATGTACAAACTATTTATCATAAATGACTATATATTACACATTGCACATTTAGACGGAGACGTAATGTATAGGGAGGATCGATGTAATAAAGTCAATTCAATTCAATTCACACTCTCCACTGTCTGTTCTGTCATTCTGGCTCCCATTCCCCCCTACAACTTATTTTAACCACATTACCCCCCACCCCCCACCCTACCACTAGCAACCATTACCACTAGGATATTAGTCTCCTCTTGTTCTGTCCCCCTAACTAACGAATCCCCTATCAGCCCTTTGACTTTCCTCTGCCAGGTAATTCCCCCCAACAGCTTCTAAACTGTTCCACCTGTTGTTTTTTGGGGATGGCCGCAAGAGTACTCTGCGATGGCTTTTTAACCTCATTCCCCTTCCTGACTCTCATCCCGTTTCCTGTGTCCTGCAACTTGGGTGTAACTCACCTCTCTTCATGTCATATTCATCACCCCCTCCAACTCCTGGATGATCCAGAATTCATCCATTTCTAGCTCCAACTCCTTAAATTGCAGCTGGACACACATCTTGTAGGTGAGGGCATCAGGGACACTGGATGTCTCCCCACCTTCCCTCCAATGTCCAGCATCTGCAGAGTTTGTGATTGGAAGTGTAACAAAGGTGATTTTCTCAACTGGTGATGTAAAAAACCCGATTTTGTTCCCTTTTTCGGAGTTCCGAATCCTTGCATTTAGATAGCTGGAGCTCAGCTTTGTTTGAGAGATCCATTGGTTCCCATTCCCTGATAAGCGGGAAGCTCCCCAGGGGCCCGTGTACGGATCGTGGGGCTGAGAGAGAGGGAGGTGAGCAGGAAGGTCACAGAAACTGTCTGTCAGTCGGTGTTTAGGACAGTCGCCCGGAGATAATCGCCTACCTGCGTCCGATCCAGCAGCCGTGCTCCTGAGGCCTTTTGTAAACTGCGCGCATGCGTGATATTCGTAAACGTCATCAACCTTGACGCCTGCGCATGTGACCGATGCTTCAGCGCAGGCGAATTTTTTAATACAGGGCATTATCGGTAATCACGGTGCCATTAAAAGTTTCTTCAAGCTCCGGTTCCATCTACAAACCTCATTTTTTTTTTTGTATATAGAAAACTCAGCAGCTGTTTTAACGCAGAAAGCGGCTCCCATAAACAATATACTCAATATCAAAGTGTATCTAACTTCAAAGTGCAATCCTCTTACAAAGGCAGATATAAAACACAGGAGATTCTGCAGTTGCTGGAAATACAGAGACGCACACACACAAAATACTGGAGGAACTCTGCAGTTCAGGCAGCAACTAAGCAGAGGATTACTAAAATAGCAAAGGGAAAAACAGAGAGCTGAGAATACTCCACCGCCGACCCGAGGGTGCGGCAAATCCCTTCCCACCATGGCCGGCATCTGACGGCCCAGTACTGTCCGGAATGTCCTTTGGAATTCTGAATAAAGGACAGGATCCAAAATATCCCTGGTTCCTCCGGACCATATTCCTCCCATACTGGTAAAATGATCCTCGGTGGGAGAGGGGTGGGGAGTGGGGCGGAGGGAGAGGCATGTGTGGGTTCCGATTCGGGGCCAAATAGGGACAACGTACAAGTTTAAATCCCGATACATTAAGGCGGGATGAATTTTTAGAGTACGGGGAAGATGTGATGTGCATGTTGCCGGGGCAGTTTCCCTCATGACTTCAGAGAGACGGAAAAAGCGAGGGGCTAGTTTCCGCCATTCCAGTTTGAGTGGACGATCTTTACTTGAACAGAGACCCGCTTGTCAATATTGAAAGAGGGGCCAAGCCGCCTGTGTATGTTGGCCTTGGCCTGCAGCCCGGCTGAACTTCCTTTCCGAGTCTTTGTCATTGAGACATCTTTGAACAAATTACTCGGCGGAGGGGACCCCGACATCTAATTCCTGATCAGGAGACTGAGCGGGCAGAAACTCAATTTGACATTCGAATGGGGTCAGACCCAGCGGTGAATGCTGAAGGGTATTGTGGGCGGACTCGGCCCGGATTAAATGGTCAATCCAAGAGGGCAGATTCTCGGACAGAAGGCAGAGAAGGGCTCGCTCCAGGTCCGGGTCCGTCCTCTCAGCCTGCCCATTAGTCTGAGAGTGGAACACCCACTGACACAAGCTGATGGGGAGGATCAGAGACATTGCCGGGAGTCGGTGGCGAAGAGGAAGATTCAGAAGGAGGGTTCAGTGAGGTGGTGTGTGGTCTTTGGATGTGTGTGAAACGTGTGCGGTGGGTGTCGGTGATTTCAATGCGAAGGGCCTGTGCTGATGGAATGGACTCGGGGGGTTTCCGTGTAGGAGGACCGGGCTCATTCGGACAGGTTATTGGAGGAGACGTGTGTTTACTGGGAGGTGTGTTTAATGAGCAGGCGAGCTGAGGGGGAACGGTCTCTGGTGGAGAGATGTGGGTACAGCCCGTACGGAAGGCGCTGGGTGATTGGAGGAGGTTAGAGGAGGAGTTGTGGTGTCTGTGGGGGCTGAGAGATTCCGATGGTCAGTATCTGTAGCTACTTGGAGACACGCGTAGTCAGTGTGAGATTGTCGTGCAAGAGGCGTGTTTTATTATCGGGAGTCACGAACTCCAGTATTTTATTTCATCTGCTATATTTCCCATTAACCTTCCTCTATATCACGGTTTTGTTTTCCCAGAGTTTTTCCGCTCTCCTTTGATGATTATAAAAATTTGGAAATGCTACTGACATCTGAGGAAGTCCAGTGTGAATCCTTCACCGGTCCGGAGAAACAGCAACATTTCAGGGCTTGGTTCTGCACAGTCGCGCTCCCCGTTATTGCACGTTATCAAATCTCCATGGCAACCCGATTATCCAGCAGCGTTTGGGAGTCAGTAACTGCCCCGTTGCATTAGCTTACGCAACTTCTGCTTCACTGAAGGGTTTTCCCGTGTTACTAAGAAGGATTTTTTTAACAACTTCGTTCTAATATATCTCAATTGTCCCAGTGAATGCAAATTGAGCCCCTTCCCTGCATCTCCATCCTCTGTGCGGAATGTGTTTTGATTCCCGGTCAGATTCTTCGAGACACAGTCACTGTATTCTTCCGGTACCGACCGTCCACAGTCCTTACACCCACTCTGACTCTGCCTTCCAAATTCTCAATCATCCCGGGAGACTCCCCACATCTTCTCTCTTCTAGGCATAATTTAAGTACCTTCTCCAAATCTTCCATATAACTGAAAGCCAACGTTCTTAGCATTTGACTGTCCTACAAAACTTCTATATCATCCGGGCCGATTCCATCACAGCCTCTCATCTTCAAAGGATAATCTAACCCCTCTCGCCAAATCACCCGTATCACTGATAGCAAACGCTCTTAGCAATTATATTGCAAGTTTATCGTTTGATTGTCACGATAAGAAGACAACATAAATAATAAAAATTAACACTGTGATTGACCTTTCTGAAGCAAAATTGCCGGGCACACATTAGTCCGACGGAAGATAATGTCAAAGGTGAAAACCAGGCAGCTTCATCACAATAATAGACTCATGACCGCCCCCTTCAGGAGTAGTTGGGGTAACGCATTCCCTTTCGTCCAATGTGATCACAGGCGATCGGCACGTTTTATCACATCCGTTCAATATGATATTCCTCAACAGACCAGCAAGAGCTTCCGGCCCGGAACGTCGACTGTACTCTTTCCCATAGATGCTGACTGGCCTGCTGAGTTCCTCCAGAATTCTGTGTGTGGAACCTGTAATTCGACAAGAAGTGCATCAGCTGCACGAACTTCCTTCTAAAACCTTCACTCCACGGAATATAAGCATCGAGAAATCGCCATTGACCGCGGTATTCGTGAAATATGGTGGAAATGCTTTCCCGTCATACAGTCAGCATTCAGCATGGGGAATGCTTTCATAGCCTAAGAACGTTGCTGGAAATTTGAACTCGGTTAAACTAATCAATAGAATAAAGTCCCTCCTCTCACTTTGTCTGGGAAGTTAGTCCCATAGTGACATGTGGTTGTACATTTCATTTGGTTCACGTTTGTAAAACTACCGTCCGGCCTGTTCCTGAGCAACAACAACGAGACCGCTCTCACTGCCGACTGGTATGTACAAGCAATTCATTCCGTTCATTTACAACTGATATTTGTGGTTGTTGCCGACTGTGTCAGCGATCCTGCACCACGCGATAGGGGAAATGTGTGAAGGGGTTAAACGATGGCATTGGAGAGCGAGGGGTTGGAAACGGAACTGCAGGAGAGCGAACAACTCCGGACAATCTGGATTTAACGCATTTCCTCTGTCCACAATGCCGGTTATGACGTCAGATCTCCATTGCTATTAGTTATTCTTCTACATTCTTCAGGTTTTATCTTCCGCCCGTTTTAATCTCCGAAAACACTGTAATGAAATGATTTTACATTTATTGGAATCGCACTGACAATCCCTAATTCCAAACACTACACCTACGGATAAACTCAGAGAGCGCGGCTGCATCACCACTGAACGATTCTTTGCTCTAATTGTGTAACATTGAATGTGCTGTCTTCACTAAAAGACATGTAACCCCACTGGGACATTAGAAAGCACCATAACCGATCATGCAGGTAGAATTAGAAAAGGCGCAGCGGGAGACCCAGCATCTTCCAGTAGCTTCGGCATTTCAGAAATATTTTCCTAAGCAATACAAACATGGGACACGACTTTGTCAGTCAGAGACAGACTACTCACGTCAGGAACGAGATACTCAAAGGAATAGGTCTGAATTTTAAATCAGTAATCAGACTCTGCCGGTACCTGCAAGTAGAAGTGAATTCAGGATTTTGCTGCATATCAAGTTTAAAACATTCTAATGGGGATCACTAAACTGAACATACGGCAACCCCACCCTTTCGGCCACTTTTCCTCGGAAAAATTTTACGGGAAACAAAGCAGCACGACAGGTGCAGGAATTTCGAGACGTTTCTGATGTTTCAGTGATTAGAAACGACTTCTCATTGACTTAACGCTGTATATGATACGCCAATTCGGATTGCGTAGTATGTTTCCAGAAATCCCGAATCAGACGAAGGAGCAATTTTAATGGCGGGGACTCGATCGAGATATGAAGTCGCTCCGCTGATTGGGACGTTTCTCCGGAAAGTGTCTTTAAATGCTGCAAACCGGGCAGAGATCAAAATCAGCACGTCAGCTTTATATTGAGTTAATCCTGGGTAGGTAGAGTCAAACATAGTTAATTGAACACTCTTAATTAGATAATCTGTACTGTTTGTGTTTATTTTAATATACCGGCTGTCAACGGGATAAGGACAGACGTCTGAATTTCCAGACGTATCGCGCTCTTTTGAAATTGGAGAATGATGACGAATATATTCAGACCAGCAGGAAAACCGGACAGAAAGTCGCCAGATGATTCTGACTTTGAACTTGCATTTTAAAATCTAAGAACAGGCGTTGAAAGCTTGAGAAACCGGTGTGATGTGTCTTTGAATCAGAATAAATGTAATAAGATCATAAAACCCTTGAAAACAATTAGGCCATTTGGCCAGTCGAATGCACTCCGCCATTCCGTTATGGTTGATTTATAGTTATTTTTCTGCCTTCGCGCCCCTAACCTTTGACGCCCTGATTAACTAAGAAGTTATAAAACTCTGCCTTAAACCCATCCAGTGTCTTGACCTGCACCGCCGTCTGTGCCAATCGATTCACAGATTTACCGTGCGTGGCTAAAGGAAAAAAATCCTCATCCGTGTTCTAAATTGACATCTCTCAATTCTGTATCCTCCCCTCCTAACCTCCCCCACTACTGGAAAATGCCCTTTCCACTCCACTCTATCGAGGCATTGCAACATTCGAAATGTTTCAATCAGATCCCGCCTCATTCTTCTGAACCCCCGCGAATACAGACTCGGAGCCATCAATTCACAGGAATTGTTTACAACCCATTTGCGTGCGACACGTGACACTGCAAAGAGGTCACAGTTCAATACCATCACAGTCCAACAGCCCTGGGAAACAATGAAACCCGGAATATATAAAGCAGGACATTAGCTTGAATGATCCGGGCAGTAATGGCTCGAACTCAATGTGAATGTATACATTTTAGAATTAGTGTAAGGAACAAAGCGTAAGGTCTTTAAACTTGCTTCTAAACGTTCCCCATGTTAGACATCATTACTGTGAAGGGCCGGTGCTGCAAACCTGCTGTAGCAAGGATAACCTGTATTTACTGTGTGGAAATACTGTCAGGCCAATGGGAAATGTGTCCCGATGTGTTGTCAAATTAGAGCGAAGTTGGGCCGAAGCAAAATGATTTCTCATTCATACTGTGGGCTTCGACTTGTGCCGAAACTAGAGAGCTTCAGCCAGACAGAGAAAGAAAAAAAAAACAATCACCCTGCAGAAATAAATTTAGCGAAAACACCGAACAAGAGAGAGAGAGAATGAACGTTGGGTGTCCGGTTCGGGAGCCACGACCAGCACTCTGCAAACTTTTAGGTAATACCCACCTCGAGAATGGGTATATATGTTTTCAATATTAGATACCCGGGTGATTTAATCTGCAAAGGAACATACATTGCTACGGGAGGGATGTAATCAAACGCCGTTATCAATAACGGGAAAGGAGAGTCTGAATGAAAGGCGATGCAGTCCTGCTGGGAAGAAATGTAATCACTGAGAATAACGATTTCAGGGAGTTCAATTTATTACCATCCCTGTGGATCAGGTGTGCGATTACTTCCGATATTGGAACATTATTTGACGCGTTCATTTGAGCGGTACAGACTTCTAAAAAAATTCAAAGCTGAGGTAATGGGGGAGAGCAGAAGAGCTTTCACCTGCTCTCTGAATCTGGTCTGGGTCACTCCGTAGATAAATGTATTTGTGCAGCTGCTGAAATTCTGAATCACAGAACCCCAAAACTGTGCCTGAAAAAGGCGAATAGACATTTCCAGGTCTGTGTAGAGGCATCGCATGAGAATGAAGACCAGAGTGGTTGTCGCCCAACAGAGAAGGAAACTCGCCGACAGGCTGAAGAGCAGAATGATGGATTGTCTCTGACTCTCCATCTCCGGATCTCGCTGTTTCCCGAAATTTCCCCATCCCTTCAGCCTCCTATGGACTCTGCCCGCCGCCAGTTTCTGTCTGACGGTCAGAGCATTGAGGGTCAAAATGAGGAAGAAACGAAGTAGCGGATTCAACAGACGGTCCACCCAATAAAACCCCTCAAACGATCCCGAGAAAAGAAGTACGGACCTATCGAAACAGACCCAGATACCCATCACCAACAACACCTTACATGTATATGACATAAAATGGTATGTTTTTAAAAAAGAAACCGATCGATATTGCGCCAATCACTATACCCGCAATTTTGGGGATGCAGTAATTTGTTTTATATTGAGCGGAGCAAATGGCCACAAAGCGATCGAAATTGAAAGCGACAGTAAACCACACGGAACAGTCAACGGCCACGTGACACAGGACGTAGTGGACAAGGCAGAACGGAGCGTTGTCCAGGAATCTGTGAAGTCTGTTTGCTTGACCCATTTGGTGGAACAGGACTTCGATAATCACCACCATTAGATCCGCCGCAGCCATCGCCACCAGGTACCGCGTGACACATTTGGAGAGACCGCGGTTTCCTCGGCTGAGAATGATGATCGCAACAAGGTTAACTACAGTGAGACAAAAAGGACCAAAAATAAGAATAAAGAAATGCAAACGTATTCTTTGTAGAAACACAGCCGTCAATTGGTCTCTTGAAATTAAATCTCTGCTGGACATTATCAGTGGAAGTAAAAAGATACTTTGTTTGAGCACCTGACCGCAGCATAAAGCGTTTTACAGGAGCGCATGCTCACATTAATCTCTTCACGTTCACCTGTACAGCAGCGATGAGCGAAGTCTAGGAATGATAGATCACAGAAACGAGTCCTTCGGCCCAGTATCTCCATGCTGACCGACATGGTCATCTGATGCCGTTGTCCGTGATTGGGTCAGATTCGTCAAACTGTCCATGTGTACTTTAAATATTGTTAACGACTCTGTTGCTCCCATTTCCTTTCTCAGGCTGTTCAATACACAGAGCAGGTTCTATGTGAGGAAACGTCGCTCGTAATCCAGCTACATTTCTGCCCTCAATAAAATGCCCCTCGGGCGAACCTCTCCCTGTAACTCAACCCCGAGAGTCCCTGCAGCATCTTTGTGAATACTGTCTGCACTCCTTTCAGCGGACTTCTGCCTTTCCTATAACAGGGCGACCAAGACTGTTCACAGAACTCCAAGCGCGGTATCTCCAAGGAGAGGGGAAGTGTAATTGAAGTGCGCATCTACGCTTCTTTCCGAAAGTCTGAGTTTCTATTCGATTGCAAGGTCAGATTCTGAAAACAAGATCTCGCACCCCAGCAACCTTCCCTCTGTTTTTTTTTACTGCTTCGGGGACAAACCATTGCTCTGAGCAGAACATTGTTACCCGGTCTTAAAAGTGCTCGGCACTTGTAATGTTTTTTTTTAATCTGTAATATGCAAGTCAAACGATGACAAAACATAACACACAACACACGTAAACACTGTCAGGCAGTCACAATTGACAGGGAGGATGCAACACTGAAATGTTCTGACGAGACGGTGATGGTGGTTTCTGAACAGTGAGCGACCGACTTCCATTCTGTCTTCATTGTGACCATTTGTGACAGTGTTGTAACTTGAAACAATGACAATGCACGTACGCTGAAGCTGAAATGTTTCAATGTAAATGTGGTTAGTTTAGCGTTTACCCATTTATGGATTATATTCATTAATACAGTTAAACTTATCATTATATTACCAAAGATTTCGAAAGATTTTAGCATATTTTCAAAATGATGTTAACATGGTGTAAAAGAAATTCCAGCTGCTTGTCCACAGATGCCATGTTCGCGGGGAATTTCAATCATGGCGAGGCTGTGGTATGGAATTGATGATAGGCGCAGTAAAATAAGTCCTGATCCTTCGAGCCGGAATCGAACCAGCGACCTAAGGATGACTCCATTTCCTCTACCGTCCTCCGCTCTACCAACTGAGCTATCGAAGGAAAAGCGACACCAAGTTTCTCCACGTTGGCTCCTACCCACAATCATTATGCAGGTTTCAGCTTGGCATCTGTCGACCGATGGCAAAAGCCTGCCTATGGCAACTATCTCGTCCTTCCAGCACTGGGGGCCACAGGCCACGGTGTGACGCCTATCACCGCGCTTCTGACAATTCTAGGGACACTACGATTCCAACACAGCTCTTTGATCGTCCTCGCCCGTTCAAATCAAAGGTTACTCAGCTTTCTCTTTTCACCCAGTAACCAGGGCAATGTCCTTCTAACCACTCACCTGATTTATGCCTGAATCGTCGCCTGCAGCTCATGCATTACTGAAACACCAGCTGCCAGCCGGCTTTCCCTCCTATCGGCTTTCAACGCAGCAAACCTACGACATTTTCTCCCGGCCCTTTGACTGAGACACTTTCCGCTCGCTCTGCGCCAACCGCATCTTTTGTGCATTCCAAGTTCAGGGATTTGATGCGACGAATCCTCTGAATACAAAATGTCAATGGAGAATGCGAGCATCGATCTCGCTACCTCTCGCATGCTAAGCGAGCGCTCTACCATTTGAGCTAATTCCCCAGCACATCGCGCTAAACTCCTATAATTTGCTCCGTTGGACAAACATCATTGCATGCGTGCCACTGTTCACCGATGCACAATCAGCAGCTCACAGACAGGCATACACTCTCACTCACTCATCAGTAGTTGAGAGCGGCGTGAGGTCTCTGCTTCCGTATAAGTAATCGAAAAGTATTTACCCGGGATACCGACAAATATAATCACTGTGTAACAAATAGCCCTGTCTGGAAATATTGTTAATCCATGGCTGTTCTGTTTGGAATGTCAATTTCTAAATTTCATAAAAGTTGTAAATAGCCAGTAAATGTACTCAAACAGTTATAACAACGCCCAGAGAGCAAATGTCTTTCGCGCCTTCTGGGTGAAACTCTTCACCGATCACACGTTGTTGAGAGTCCACCGCGTCTGGATGTTTCCGTCCTCAATGTAGCTGAAGCACAGAATGACGTACTTTTATAGAGCAATCGGTCACCAATAATGAAAACAACTTGTACAGTGATTGGTGCTAATTACCGCTAGTTAGCAGAAATATCTCTGCTCTGACGAACCGTGATGCCAGTGGGGAAATAACACGCCTTATTTCATTGAACTGAACGCAACACCAGTCTGAAGCCTCAAGAGACGGCCGATGCTGGGATGGCAACAACAGATGCGATGTTGTCAAACTACTCCGTGTAATGATAGGACATTATCTGCGCATCGCTGGTGACGACAGGAGTCTGTAATCCTGTGGGAGAGTCCACCTCATCAGCGCTGATTCCGCTCTCACACTGCGAGTGGAGTCTCTGTCTTGTTACTTCCCCGTGATGACGCACCCTTTCATGTGATTCACTGTCACTTTGCTTGCGGGGATTTATTTTTTACTGGACATTAACATGAACGATTTCTGGCGCAAACCCTCACTGTTTGCACTGTTACCGGAGTCAGTCGCAAACACTGATGTTGGCGAGAATGCGGCCCTACGATTAACCGAGGGGTCCGTGGATACGAGGAAGGGAACCCCTGCTGTAAGCCAATTTACTACCGCATTCACAGTGACAAATGACGGAACACTCCGGAGCAACCACTCAGGCCCGACATTGACAAAGGCTTTTTTCTAAAGTCCAGGCGGACATGAGCCACTGCGATTCCTTCATCAGCTTTCCTGGTCACCTCCGCGAAAAACTTTGTAAGATTGTTCAGGCACGACCTAACACGCACAGACCTAATAAGGCCGAGTCTAAGCAAATATTTACATATTCGATCCCGTAGAATATCTGCTAATAATGTATCCAGTTCTGACGTCGTGTTCAAGGACTGAGTCCCAGAATCTATCTTAAGTAACCGAATTCATTTGCAACCATCCAGTTCTCAGGCACCTGATCCGTGACAGACCGCGACAGACCCAAATGCGGTGGAACCAACACGCCGGCAGATTGTGAAAATGAAAGAATGTTGAAATTTGATTTTGAGTTTTACAATAATGAACCGTAAGACGAGGGAACGATTTCAGATGTAGAGAGAGTGAGCAGCTTTAAGTTCCTGGGTGTCAAGATCTCTGAGGATCTAACCTGGTCCCAGTAAATTGATGTAGTCATTAAAAGGGCAAGACAGCGGCTGTACTTTATTAGGAGTTTGCAGCGATTTGGCATGACAGGCTGCATCACTGTCTGGTGTGGAGGGGCTTCTGCACAGGACCGTAAGAAGCTGCAGAAAGTTGTAAATCTAGTCAGCTCCATCTTGTGTACTAGCCTACAAAGTATCCAGGACATCTTTAGGGAGCGGTGTCTCAGAAAGGCAGCGTCCATTATTAAAGACCTCCAGCACCCAGGGCATGCCCTTTTCTCACTGTTGCCTTCAGGGAGGAGATACAGAAACCTGAAGGCACACACTCAGTGATTCAGGAACAGCTTCTTCCCCTCTGCCATCCGATTCCTAAATGGACTTTGAAAGCTTTGGACACTACCTCACATTTTAATATACAGCATTTCTGTTCTTTTTTAACAAATTTTTGATAATCCTTTCACTTGTTTATTATTATGTTTAAATTTATTTATTATTTTTATTATTATCTCTGCTAGATTATGTATTGCATTGAACTGCTGCTGTTAAGTTAACAGATTTCACGTCACATGCCGGTGATAATAAACCTGATTCTGATTCTGGTTTGCTAATATGGGCTTGGACTGCGCTATAAATCTCCGCACTGAGTGCAGTATTGATCCGGTTGCATGGCGGCCCGGTATGGGAACACCGATGCCGCAGAACGGAAACACCTGCACAAGGTAGTGGATGCGTCCCATCCCATCACAGGAAAAGCCCCACACACCCGACAGGTGAAAACACAGGAAACTAGCGACACATCTACAACGTGTGACGTCACAAGGAAGCGGAAGGCGTAATCAGGAGCGCCCACCTTCCAGGTGATTCTCTTCTACCCCGGCTTCCATCGGAAAGAGACACAAGACCAGGTTTAGGAACAGTTCTTCACTCCGACCATCAGGCACCTGAAACAACGCGGATTACTTCACTCACCGCAAAACTGAACAGATTCCATAACCATGGGCACACTTTCAATGACTCTGAGAGTCATGTTCTCGTAATATTGATGTGATGTAATCATCTATCAAGTTATCAATTTTTCTGTCTGTCTAATTTTCTATTTACCTATATCTATCTATCTATCTATCTATCTATCTATCTATCTATCTATCTATCTACCTATCTATCTATCTATCTATCTATCTATCTATCTATCTATCTATCTATCTATCTATCTATCTTTTATTCATTCATTCACTCACTCATTAATTTACTTACTTACTTACGGTTTTGCATTATTATTGACTTCCTCCGTTGGCCAGTGTGATGTGACCGAGTTGTCTCCCTGATACACAAGCCAATATGCAAAGCCATTGCAACAGGACACGCAGAGCACGTTGTGGCCACGTAGCTGTTGTTCCCAACCTTTCCCCGTAGTTTGCTACCGAAGCATTCCCCAGGACTGGGTTTTGTCGTAGGTTTGAGAACAGAATTTTCCATCACGTGATGAGTGCCAACCCCGGCTGACAAGCCCCATCCGTCCGAAGCCATGGTGAGCTGCCTTTGCTCCTCATCCTGTCAATAGAAATGGTTCCGCCGGGCTTAGTAGTTAAACCTCATGTGATGTTCAGGAGCTGGACTGGTTTAGACGGTGTAGACAACTCAGAGGTTGCTTGGGAAAAACACCATTGAGAGAATTTTTATGTACTGGGAGTTAATCAGCATTACCAACCCCGTTAATCTCAAGCATAATGAACTCTTTCATTCTGATTTTTATTTAGTTTTTTTTCAGCTCAAGCTGGTCCAACTTGCTGTATGTGCAGAGCCGAGGACACTTATTCTGGAGTTGTTTAGTATTGTGGCTTTCTGGAGATTTACATGTCTATTGCTGTGTAAGTCTAACTGTTTAATACTAATGCATGGTGTCATTGGGATGAGACCAGTTATGAATATTACTATTGGACAATGTATACTAGACAATGTCTGTTCGGAGGGTCTAAGCTAATCTGGCGGAGGATTGGAACCGAAGTGAACGTGCAGATGATTAGCTGGTCGGTTTACAGAGCCAGTGGGTAGAGAGACTTCTTAACAAAGAGAGGCTGATCATGGGGCAAAATTGCAATCAACAGGATGTTGCAATGCAAAAGGTGGACAAAATCGAAAAGGGTGAATGTAGGACTAAAGGTTTTATACTTGAAAGCGCACAGTATATGGAATAAGGGAGATGAACTTGTAGCACAGCTGCAGATCGGAGTGTGAGGAGTTGTGGGCATCACTGAACAATGGCTGAGAGAAGATTTTAACTGGGAGTTTAATGTCCCAGGATTCACTTTGTACTTGGAGGACAGGCAGATAGGCCGAGGGGTTGGTGTGGCTCTGTTGGTAAAAACAAAATGAAATCAAATCATAAAAAAATAGGTGACATAGTGTTGAAAGGTGTTGAATCATTGTGGGTGGAATTAACAAACTGCGAAAATAAAGAAAAGACCCTGATGGGAGTTATATACAGACGTCCAGACCAGAGTAATGATGTGGTTTGCAAATGACAACGGGAGATGGAAAATACATGCCAAGCGGGCAATGTTCCGATCATCATGAGCGATTTCAATATACAGGTAGATTGGGAAAATGAGGTTGGTGCCAGATCCAAACAGGGGGAACTTCTGGAATGCCTCCGAGATGGCTTTTCGTCCAGCTCTGGTTGAGCGAACTGCGGGATCAGCTGTTCTCGATTCGGTGTTGTGCAATGAACGGAAGTACTGTGGTACACCTGTAACTGCAGACCTCCAGTTAGAGAGGCCACTACCTATTACCACCCTCTGGTAAATCCTACCACATGACAGAATTCACCCTGCAGTTTTGTCTTATGCTCTTATACCCTGATCATTTGCAATAGCATTTCAATCTTCTCTTTTAAGTCAGCACATTGCCGGTGTTTTTTAAAAATTTTGATTTACGAAAGTCGTGTGTGTCTGGAATGGCTATAAGTTGTTGTTGGATCAAGTTCTATTTGTAGTAACGCACGCTGCCTTTTATGAGTTAGCATTTTAAAGCAAGAAATTGGTGAATGATGCTTGTCTACTGATTTCACTTGTATCAGTAATCAAACTGAGTTAATCTGCTGCAGGATCCTGTGCTGCGGTCGATTGTTTCAGTTTTCTCGTGACATTGTCGGCTTGAATTTGTTGTTCTTCTGTATTTTATATTGGTTCAGAGTTCACCACCTTGTGTTTCCCCGTTCCTGGGAAAAGGACTCCTACTCTGAGCCAAACCTTCGACGTTTCCTTGTCGACATCGACTCTGTTCAGATCGTGGGGATGTCCTCCCCAGAGGGTTATGTTCTTCCATTGGTTAACTCTTTCTTCCGAAGTGATAATTTTGTCATTTATTTTCTATATTGTACTTTTATTTAAGTTTATTGATCTGGTATCCATATCAGAATTCCACATGCTCGCTAAATCCTTTCTTCCTTGATGAAAAGTTATCTTTCGAAGTTTAATCTGACTGGTGTGTAAACTTATTACGTCTGTTATTCCTCTTCCGCCTCTGTCCGAGGTACCTGCTCTCAAGTGTATGTAGTGTTTTCTAAAATTTCCATTTCAGTTGTTATTTTTCTTTATCTATTTTTCCAGATTGGTTTTGGAAAAAAAAATATAATGTATTTGCAGCAAATCTGTTTGTTGCCTTTGTTCTCTGTTCAGTATTGAGCTCTTTCTGGCCCATTTTCTTAAGCCCTGAAGGGGTTTATTTTCATTTATCACACTATGATCCAATTCGTTTGCATTTTGATATCCCAGGTGTTTATCTGTTTCATTTCCATCCATCGGGAGTATGGGACATTGCTGGTCTACTCGCTTTATTTCATTGTGTTTAATGTTCTGTGGTTGTCCAGACCAAATGACACGTTTCTCTAGTGTGGGGCAGAATTAAATGATTTTTGGTAGTCAACATAACAACATGAAAGCTTTCAGATATTCATTCGGGCTTGATTTAGAATTACAGAATCTATTATCAGTTATCTTTACATATTTTCACACCCTCACGGCATACTTTCCGCTCTTCTGAAATTATATTGTGATTATCTCAGTGAGTGTCGAATAGCTATGGGATGCATGATGCTACAATTTTATATCCTGTTTGTAAACAGGTAAATTATTATCAATGGTATTATTGCTGCTGCATGTTTTTTTTTCCTTTTGCTCTCAGCTCCGGCTGCTAAACCCTGAGGCACGAGCAAACCTCACACACCTACTTCTCAATTCGTGTGAACTTTCCAGCCACTCTATCCGTGTGAACTATCATGGCGTTCTGGAGACTGACATCAGTATTGCTGTGTCGGCCTCATTGTTTAATGCTACTACGTGCTGACTTTTGGATGATGCAGATGTAGCTTTCACAATTGAGACAATGCGTTACAGGTATTACCCATCAGCAATAGCGATCAGTTAGTAACAGAAGGAGTTTGTATTTATTAACAAGTACCTTTACTGTCTGAGCTAAATCAGCACGTGAATGTGCACAGCCGAATAAGTTTTCATGAACCTGGGTAAACTGTCAAATAAGCGAAACGATGATTGCCGGTGAAGAGTGGGGATCCACAGGGCTCCATGTTGGAACTGATTCTTCTTACGTTTCATGTCAATGATTTCAGTGATGGAATTCATCGCCTTTACTTACAATGTTTGCAGGCGATTTGAAGACAGGTGAATGGGCAGGGAGCTTTGTGTAAGTAGAGAGGCGACAGAGGCACCGACATAGATTAGGAAAATGGGTAAAGAAATGGCAGATGGAGGGTAGTGCCGTCAGAATTATATAAGCGAAGTCAGAATTAGATCCTGGTTTTCACTGTTGAAAAATTATGATTGACACAACCAAGATAATCCGGACGTGGATTATCCCGTGCGAAGTTCGGGCTATGGGACAAATTTGTGAAAGATAGGAGGAGGCGTTGGTAGTGCTGAGGAAGCAATGTGATTGCAGCAGGACACAGGCAAATTTGAAGAATGAGCAAACATGTGGCAGATGGAATACAATATTGGGAAATGTACCATGGTGCTTTTTGGCAAAAGGAACAATAGTGAACTATTATCTGATTGGGGAGAAGGTTCTAACAACAGAAGTACAGAAGGAAATATGAGTCCTCGGGCAAGACTCCCAGAAGGTTAATTGACGGGACGAGCCTGTGCAAAGAAGGCAAATGTAACGCTGGCATTTATTTAGAGTAAAGTAGAAGATATAAGCAAGGAGATAATGCCGGCAGTTTATAAGACCCTATTAGGCCATACTTAAAGCATTTAGGATCCATATCTCGGAAAAAGTGTGCTGTCGTCGGAGAGAGTCCAGAGGATGTTCAAGATGATGATTCCGGGAATGAAGGGGTTAAGTTAAGAGAAGCGTTTGCCAGCCTTGGGCCTGTACTCCTGCACTGACCTAAGTTTATTGAATGCGGGTGGTGGGGCGGCACATCTCACTGAAACCCACTCAACTTGCCTGTCTTTTACTATTTATGTATATGAACAGCTCTTGATATTATTGGCTCACTTACCTTAATTATTCATCTTGACTCTCCTGTGTGTTTTTTTTTGGTTATGTAAAAGCTTTCCAATGTTCTAGCTTCCCACTGTTTTCTTGCTATTTTACACGACCCCGCTTTTGTTTTTATCAAAAAACAGGAGACAATCTGTGGATGCTGGAAATCCGAGCAACACCGACACAAAATGCTGGAGGAACCTCGGAGGCCAGGCAGCATATATGGGAAATAGTAAACAGTCGTAACCCTAGGTGATTTCTAAAGTAAGGACATGTTCGACACAGCTTTGTGGGCTGAAGGGCCTGTATTGTGCTGTAGACTTTCTTTGTTTCGATGAGAGAGAATGGCAGTGAGGAGGTATGGATGAGTGAGAGAGGTGCTGTGACTGGTCGGAAAAATTAGACTAACTGTTTATTCATCCACAGTGCAAAGGTTGTTAGACGTGGCTAATCACAAATCACTGAGCAAATCCAGGGTGAGATTACAGTTTTTGGTCTCTGTATTCCACACCAGGAGTTTCACCAGGGTCTGGTGTAAGCGGCTGTCTGGCCTTGCACATTCCACATTCCAGTGAGTGGTCACTCTGCGAAAATGAAATCCAACCGGTTCAGCATTTCACTCTCATTCCGATGTGACAGCATTCACATTAGTATTCTGCTTAACTATTCCTGCTGCAGGGAAGGTCAGCGAATCTGAAAACTGATATAAAGAACAGTACCAATGGTCTCGAAACTGCAACGTTACCAATTACCAGCTTGCTGTGAGTTTCCGGAATTTTACTACTTTTTCCTTCAGACTCACATTATCTACAGTTGTCTCTAAAAAATTATTTCATGATTCCTTAAAAAAACGAGGTTCTGACATTCACCAGACCATATGACTTGGAGCAGAATTCAGCCTATTGATTCAGCTCCGCCATCCCATCATGGCTGATCCCTGATCCCACTCAACCCCATACATCTGCCTTCTTACCATATCCTTTGATGCCCTGACCGATCAGGAGACTGTCAACCTCTGCCTTAAATATACCCACAGACTTCACCTCCGCTACAGTCTGTGGCAGAGCATTCCACAGATTCACTACTCTCTGTCTAAAGAAAAAAATCCTTTTTTCATTTTTTTCTAAACAGTTACCCCTCAATTTTGAGGCTGCACCCTCTAGGTTTGGATACACCCACCATCCTCTCCACATCTACCCTAGCCGGTCCTTTCAACATTCGGTAGGTTTCAATGAGATCCCCCAGCATTCTTCTAATTCCAGTCAGTACAGGCCCAAAGCTGCCACATGCTCCTCATATGTGAACCCCTTCATTGCTGGAATCATCCTCATGAACCTCCTGCGGTCACTCAACGATGACAACACATGGTTTCTGAGATATTGGGCCCAAAACTGTTGACAATACTGGAAGTATGGCCTGATTAGTGTCTCATAAAGACTCAGAATTCTCTCCTTGCTGTTATATTCTATTCCCTTTTAAATAAAGGACAGCATTGCATTTGCCTTCTTCACCACAAACTTAACCTGTAAATTAACCTGCAGGGAGTGTTGCCCGAGTACTCATGATCTTTTCTACACCTGTGATGTTTGAATCTTCTCCCCATCTAGATGACGGTGCGCACTATTGTCCATTTTACCAAAATGTGTTATCATACATTTCCCAACACTGTATTCCCTTTGACGCTTTTGCCCATTCTTCCAATTTGTCTGAGTCATTGCTTCATCAGCACTACCTATTGCTCCACCTGTCTTCGTATCATCCACAAACTTTGCCACAAAACCATCCATTCCATTATCTAAATCACTGACAAATAATGTGAAGAACTGTGGTCCCAATACTGACCCCTGAGGATCACCCCTAGTCACCGGCAGCCAATGAGAAAAGGCCCCTTTTATTCCCACTGACAGCCTTCTGCCTGTCAGCCATTCCACTATTCCAGTAATGCCATAGGATTTTAGCTTGTTAAGCAGCCTCATGTGTGGTACCTTACCAAACGTCTTCTGAGAATGTAAGCAAATTACATCCACTGTCTCCCCTTTGTCCACCCTGCTTGTTACTTCCTCAAAGAACTCTAGTAAATTTATCGGGCAAGATTTCCCTTTGCAGAAACCATGACGACTTTGACTTATTTTATCATTAGTCTCCAAGTTCCCCAAAACCTCATTCTTAGTAATAGACTCCAACACCTTCCCAACCACTAACTTAAGGATAACTGGCCTATAATTTCCTTTCTTTTAAGGTCCTCGCTTCTTAAAGACATTTGCAATCTTTCAGTCAAACAGATTTGTAGGTGAAGGAATTGGCTGGTGTCGCATTCTGGCTGTACACAGAGATAAGTGCCAGGTGGAAGATTAGTAGGGGAGGATCCCTGCGGAAGGGTAGATGTGTTAGGATCCCTTTGGAGATGACCAAAGTTGTGGAGAGGTGCAAAGGGGATAGACAGGCGGTGGCGGGGCAGGAAAGAGAAGACGGGGGGTGAAGGCACCAGAGAGCGGGGAAGGGTGTGGGGAAAGAAGGAACGGAAGAGAGTAGGAAAAGAGTCTAGCGGGGAGGAGAGAGCATGGGATGAGGAGAGAGCGAGAGGGGGGAGAAGAGAACTGGGGGTAGGTGGGGGAGGAGAGAGCGGGGAGAGGAGAGGGCGGGAGGAAAAGTAGACGGGGGGGTTTCGGAGGAGAGCACAACGGGGAGGGGCGGGTTGGAGGAGAGCACAACGGGGAGGGGCGGGTGGGAGCAGAGCACAACGGGGAGGGGCGGGTGGGAGGAGAGCGAGTGTTTTTGTAATGAGAGACAGACACTCTATAACCAAATGATCTCGGGTGTAGCGGCTCAGACTGGAATCTCCGTGCACGGTGAGTACACCGTTCACCCGGGACCGCACTGAACTCCGTCCGGTTTCAACATCACAGTAAGTGTTGTCTCCGATTCTCCAGAATCAGGGAACGATTACAACGGCGTTCGGCTTCTGTCGGGATCGGGAGGGAATTCAGTGGGAGAAGGGAACTCTGAAATCTTCAAATTAACGAATTAATTATTGACCAAATGGATTAAAAGAAACGATTGCCTTCAATTGCAAACATTCTCCAGTTGTTTTCGTTGCTGCAGAAAAGCCTTTCACACCGACAATGATATGCGAAATGTCCCCACGGGGCAGGGACATAGTCTCTCTCCCTCTTCTCCCTCTCATCCCTCTCACTCCCTGTCACTCACTCACATACACACGAAAAACTATTCGGAATACAGAGCTACTGTAAGATTTTGCCATTCGGATCGTCGCATTGGACAATGCCACAGATATATTTATTTAATTAAATCGTGTATTTTTAATAGATATGTAAAAAACTCTTAAAGTCTGATAGCAATTCTAACAAGTTGACATTCAGATTGCAGACACTGATGAACTTCCATTTCTATACCATCGGTGTTTTTTTTGTTTTTCCCCTGTAACAGAAATATTTAAATGCAGTGTAAAAGTAGCTTTGTTCACAGTTTAAGGTGAGCACGGAAAGTCGAACTGGTTTGTTTGGTTTCAACAGAGAAGCCGCGCCCTGCTGGAATTCGCCCCGGGGACACAGAGAATCGCGCGGTGAGTTTTCACAGATCAGCAACACCCCCGCCCCCCCTTCCCCTCCTCCCCGGTAGCTACTAAATGGCCCTCGCCTGACTGTCTGATCATTCTTAAGGTGAGAATAATTCAGCTTCTGATAACTATTTCTAATCTTTATTTCCAACCGACACGTTACCTGTGTTTTGGATCAGTGATCAAGAAGTTATTTGCAAACAAGAGAAAATTTGCAGATGCCGGAGCAACACACACAAAATGTTGGAGAAACTCAGCAGGCCAGACAGCATCTAGGAAAAGAGTGAACAGACGACGTTTTGGGCCGAAATCCTTCGATAGGACTCCTTTCCGAGATGACGCCTGGCCTGCTGAGTTCCTCCGGCATTTTGTGTGTATTGCAAGAAGTTATTCGCTCTGTTTCAAGACACTTCTGTCGGTCGTGGTATTTGTGTTCTTGCATTATCCTGTCTGCACGGTTGAGATTCTCCACAGTTTACGTCAAGGTTAAAAACAGTTCCCGAATCAGGGGTTACGATTCCAAAGCAAGCGTACGAAAAGCTGTTTAGCCAACACAGCTTCTAATAATAGAAAACTGAACCGTGTTACAATAAGTATCTGTTACTAAAAGTTAAATTAAATAAGTATTGCAAAAATGAATTCAGTGAAGTAGGTTCGTGGGTTTCATGTCAATTCAGAAATCGGATGACAGAGGGAAAGAAGCGGTTCCTGACTAGTTGAGTGTGTGCCCTCAGTCTCCTGCACCACCTTCCTGGTGATACCAATGAGAAGAGGGCATCTTCTTGGTGAAGCAGATCCCTAATGACTGATGCCGCCGTTTTGAGGCATCACTCCATGACGATGTCTTGGATGCTACGGAGGCTACTGCCCATGATGGAGCTGACTGAACTGACAACATTGCTGAGAGTATTTCGATCCTGTGCAGTAGCTTCACCACTTCCCCCACCCCACCATGTCAAGCGATGTGCAGCCAGTTAGAACTATTTTTACGGTACAAGTGTAGCAATCTGGGTTACCTGGGTTTCAGCACTTAAGTTACAGAGAAAGGTTGAACAAGTTAGGTCTCTATTCATTGGAGCGTAGAAGGTTGAGGGGGGATTTGATCGAGGTATTTAAAATGTTGAGAGGGATAGATAGAGTTGACGTGAATAGGCTGTTTCCATTGAGAGTAGGGGAGATTCAAACAAGAGGACATGATTTGAGAGTTAGGGGGCAAAAGTTTAAGGGAATCACGAGGGGGTATTTCTTTACTCAGAGAGTGATAGCTGTGTGGAATGAGCTTCCTGTAGAAGTAGTAGAGGCCAGTTCAGTTGTGTCATTTAAGGTAAAATTGGATAGGTATATGGACAGGAAAGGAGTGGAGGGTTATGGGCTGAGTGCTGGTAGGTGGGACTAGGTGAGATTAAGAGTTTGGCATGGACTAGGAGGGCCGGAATGGCCTGTTTCCGTGCTGTGATTGTTATATGGTTATATGGTTAATCTGTGAGTCTTTGGTCACATCCATAATCTCGTCAAACTCTGAATGAAATGTAATGGCTGCCATGTATTCTTTGTAACTGCATCCGTATGCTGGGCCCTGGATAGATCCTCAGAGATGCTGACACACAGGAACATGAAGTTGCTTACTCTTTCCACTGCTGACCGATCAATGACGATTGGTGTGTGTGTGAGAACTCATCTTACCCAATCAGAAGTCCACAATTAGACCATTGGTCTTACCGATGTATTGAATGTATTCCCAGGATATATTGTATTGAAGGAAAGGCAGATGAGCTTAGGTCATTTATCAACACATGGCATTATGATATTGTCACCATTATTGAGACTGGCTTGCAGAGAACTGGCAGCTCAATATTCTGGGGTTCCGTTGTTTTAGACATGACAGAGCGTGAGGGATTAAAGGGGTAGGGGTGGTTTCACTACTCAGGGAAACGGTCACGGCAGTGTGCAGTAAAGGCAGATGGGAGAGCTAATCTAGTGAGGCTTTATAGGTAGATCGGATAAATAAAATTTGTTTGAACATATTAATGGGTCTGTCTTATAGACCACCCAAGCGTCTATGGTATTTAGAGGAACAAATTAGTACACGCCAGAGAATATTGCAAGAAACATAATTTGTTATAACTTGATTTTAACCTTCCACATACGGACTGGAACTTTCATACTGTAGATGTACTCATGTAGTTGACAAATGTCCTCAGGAAAGTTTCATTAATCAGTACATTGAAGTCCCAAAGACTCAAGTGTGACACTTGATCTCCCGTTAGGGACTGAGATAGGACAGACGTAACAGAAGTTTGTGTAGCGAAACTGTTTGCATCTGGTGATCACAATGCCATCAGATTCAAAGGAAGTATGGAGAACGATGGCTCTGCTCCGTGGGATTGAGGCCCTGGTATAGAAAAAAATTACGTACAAAAATGCTGGATGAACTCAGCAGGTTGGGCAGCATCCGTTGAAAGGAGCAGTCAACGTTTCGGGTTGAGACCCTTTGTCAGCACTAAAGAAGGAGGGGGCAGGGGCCCTATAAAGAATGTGGGGGGAGGGTGGAAAACCAATCAGAGGAAGGATCGAATTCTTGAACATCGAATTCTCCAACTTCCTGTAATTCCCTCCCTCTCCCTTCCCCCAACCCACCTTCAATCTGTCTCCTCTTCTAGCTGCCTATCACCTCTCATGACTCTGCTCCTTCGACGACTCAGAGTGCTTTCCCCTTAAATTCCTTCTTCACCTCTCCTGCCTATCCCCTCCCTGCTTCCCCTCCCACACCCTTTGATCTTTCCTCTGATTGGTTTTCCATCCTCCCCCCACCTTCTTTCTAGGGCTCCTACCCCCTCACTCTTTAGTCCTGATGAAGGGTCTCGACCCGAAACGTTGACCGCTCATTTCAATGGATGATTCCCGACCTGCTGAGTTCATCCAGCTTGTTTGTACGTCTTGATTTGACCACAGCATCTGCAGTGTACTTTGTGTTTAGAAAAAAAATAGAACGGTGCAGGCAGGTAGGAAAAAATTGAGGTACTTGTGGAGTTCAGAAAATGCAAGATAAGATTGAGGAAAGAAACCAGGAAGGCTATAGGGTGGCATAAGGTTGTCCTAACAGACAAGGTGAGGGATCATACAGATGTTTTAAAAGCAAAAGTATTTCAGGGGACACAATTGATTGTCTGGATTATTAGAATGCCAACGTACGCATGGAGCCAAAACAGGTAGAGGTGTTCTTAAGTGGATTTTTGCTTCTGTGTTCACTCGTGAAAATAATCTATATAAGTGAGACAAAGGAGAAGTGAGGCCACGGATGTTATACAAATTACGGATGAGAAAGTGTTTTGGGCAAATTGGGCAACTTCGAGTGTATAAATCCCCAGTAACTGAGAAGTTCAGTCCTTGGAGCCCGATGTAGGTGGATGCAGAAATTACAAAGATGTAACCGTTATGTTTAAATTATGCTCTAAGACAGGAGAGCTACCAGAGGATCGGAGGATAGCTAATTTTGATCAACTGTTTAAAAAAGGCTCCAAAATTAAACCAGGAAATTATAGGCCGGTGCACTTGCCATCAGTTGTCTGAAGACATTGGAAGGACTGGATATAGGAGTATTTAAATAAACAGGACTGATTAGGGACATCCAACATGACTTTGTGTGTTCTAGACAATCTATTGAGTTTTTCGAAGAGGTTACAACGAATGTTACCAGGAAAGTTGATGAAGGCAAGGCTCTAGATATTGTCTACATGGACTTTAGCAAGGCATTTGGCAAGGTCCCGCATAGGGTGTTGACCAATAAATTTAATTCTCTTGGCATTCAATTGAGTTAGTAAATGGGAGTAGATATTAGCATAGAGGAGGAAGGCAGATAGTGGTGGCAATTGGTTGCCTGCCTGACTGGAGACCTGTGACTTGTGGATTTCCAGAGGGATCGGTGCTGATATCCATTGTTGTTTGTCATCTATATCAATGATCTCGATGACAATTGGATTATCCGGATCAGCAAATTTGCAGATGGCACCAAGGTTTGGGGTGTATTTGACAACGAGGAAGACTATTGGAGCTTGCAGTGGGATCTGCACCAGGTGTAAAAATGTCTTATATTGGCAGATGGAGTTTAATGTAGGTTTGTGAGCTGTTACACCTCAGTAGGATCAACCTGGATGGGTCTTACACAATGAAGGGTTCGACACTGAGGGGTGCGGTAGGACAAAGGCATCCAGGAATACGGGTCCATAATTCATTGAAAGTGGCAGCACACCTAGATAAGGTAGTAAAGAAACCTTTGGCACATTGGCCTTCATAAATTAAAGTATTCAGTACAGGAGACTGCATGATATAAGACAGTTATGAGGCCTAATTTGGAGCATGTTTGCAGTTTACGTCACCTGCCCACAGGAAATATGTAAATAAGGTTGACAGAGTACAAGGTAGGTTTACAAGGATGTTGCTGCGATTGGAGGACCTGAGTTATAGGGGAAGAATGAATAGGTTACAACTTTGTTCCTTGGAACGCAGAAGATTTGGGGGAGATTTGATGGAGGTCTACAAAATCATGAGGGGTATAGATAAGGTAGAGGGATGAGGATAGTGAGGGTTAGGTCAGGGGATAGAGCGGAGTGAGGCTCCCATTTTTAATCGGCAAAAAACTCTTCCCTCCCCCATGCTCATTTCTATCAGTGTGTCATTCCCTCCCTGTCGACCATTTTAACGTATGTGATGATTTTCAGTGAGTGCGTCACTCCTGCTCTCGGTAAAACTTCTGGCCATTTGGAATAAATTACTTTTAAGAGAAATAAATTCGACAAGTATTTCCGGTGGGGTGTGGAATGAAACCGTGGGCGAGAAGGGTTCTTGTGACAATAGTTGTCCGGATGGAAATGCAAACATCTTTCCCTTTTTTTTCCGGTTAGTGGAAATATATAGGCGAACGTCTTTGCTTTAATTTCAACAGAAATGCGGCACCCTGGACCTGAACAGGTGAGGGATGTTTGAGCTGAAACTCTATCCATTCCAGTCAGTCTTTCTTACACAGAGGGTGGAGCTCAGACCCTCCCAGAACCCGGACTGGATCAAATTCGCAGCCCAGGACTCGCTGAGTTAAACAGAGGATACTCCGCCCCATTGGTTACGATGAAAGAAAAAGGAGAGATCCACACGGAAATCCGGACAGAAAGGTTAACGCAGCCTGTTTGTTTTCCTCTTTAGTGTTGCTACATTGACCCCACTCCCACCTCCTCCCGCTGTCAGACCCGTCCTGAGCCGGTGAGAGTTAGTGTGACCCGGACTGCTGCAGTCCCGCTCTACTCCGGCTCACCCGGCCCTGTTCATCTGTAATGAGCGACGGACACATCACAGCCGAGTGGGCTCGGGAGCAGCAGCTCAGACTCAACTCTCCGTACAGGGTGAGCACACCGGTGCAGGACCATTGTGGGTCACCCGGGAAGTCAGACTGTGATTTCCCGGGACCACACTGAACGCTGTTCGGTTACAACATCAGAGTTAAGTGTTGTCTTTGACTCTGCACAACTATTCAGCGTTTACAGCGAGACTTGGCTTTGCTTCGAGATCGGGAGTGAATTTAGTGGGAGAAGGGAGTCCTGACATGTTCATGTTACCGAGTCAGTTACCGTCCAAATGGATTAAGAGAAATGACGTCTTTGCCGTCAATCAGAAATACTCTCCTGGGTGATTTCTACTGAGTGTGAGCAGAAGGCATCTTTCACCCCGGTAGTGACATGTGAAATATCCAACTGAGCAGTGACCCGTCATCGATCTGTCTGAAACAAGAGAAAACAGCAAATGCTGGAAATCAGAGCAACACACACAAAATGCTGGAGGAACACTGCAGGCCGGGTAGCGTCTATGGAGAAAAGAACAGTCGACCTTCCAGACCCCAGCTAATGTATTTTACATCGCGTCATTGGTTCTATCGCTCTTCCCTGTACCACAAAGAGTTAAACTTTCTTCACGCTTGAATGACAGTGTTTTCACTGGAACACTGGAATTTAGAAGGATGAGAGGGGATCTGATTGAAACATATAAGATTATTAAGGGATTGGACACGATAGAGGCAGGAAACATGTTCTTGATATTGGGGGAGTCCAAAACCAGAGGCCACATTATAAGAATAAGGGGTAAGCCATTTAGAACAGAGTTGAGGAAAAACTTCTTCACCCAGAGAGTTGTGGATCTATGGAATGCTCCGCCTCAGAAGGCAGTGAAGGCCAATTCTCTGGATGCTTTCAAGAAAGAGTTAGATAGAGCTCTTAAAGATTGCGGAGTCAAGCAATATGGGGAGAGGGCAGGAACGGGGTATTGATTGCGGATGGTCAGCCATGATCACATTGAATGGCGGTGCTGGCTTGAAGGGTCGAATGGCCTACTCCTGAACCTATTGACTGTTGTCTATAAAACTGCACCCTCAGGCACCAACAAACATTCCACTCTCAAAATCACTGAGATCTCATTTAATCTCCATGGTGATGTTTGTTTGGAGACAGAACGTACGCTGTGCTAAGGAACAGAATAGAGAGAGAACCGCTGATAAAGCTGTGCGTTTAGTTAATGATTATCACCAGGAGCTGACTGAATATTAACCAGGGTGTGTTCATTAATTACAGAACCCGTAACGCAGCCTTACTGGGACAGGGTGGTAACAGAACCTGGAGCCGCTGTACACGGTAAGAAGTTCATTTTACTGAAATATAAACATCACAAAGGCAGTCACCCACTTTTATGAACAATTGAATGAGATTGATAACGTATTGTGTTGATCGATATTAGAACTACAGCGAATCGCTTTTAAATGAATTAATAATTCCCTTCATCTAATTGAATGCATTGGCTTCTTGTGCATGTCCCAGCGGGAACTGGTGCAGATGGACCTGTTATCGGAATCGCCGCACTGCCAACCCGGCTGCGAATCATTAGCAAAGGCTCGGGAGGTGCGAGCTTCCCGCATCTCGGAACTGTCCCCGGGCTACTGCTTGCAGTAACAGGAAGCCGATCCGTCCACACTCGGGGTTTTACTGATCCCCGACCGAGGGAACTGAGGATTCGCTTTGCTTATTCCTTCACTAACCGGATCGACACTATCTGTCCATCCTAGATGGCATTTCGGTTGGTGGTCAAAAGCATGGAAGCACCCACATTGGAGATTACAGCCGGGGCGGGGGGTGGTCGTGGGGGAAGGCGGTGTAAGGAGTTGATGGTTCCATTATATAGTCGGTTGGTGGGACCTGTTGTGGACGACCGCCTGCAGTGTTGTTTCCCTTCTGTCAGATGTGAGTGGGTAGGTGGGAGATCAAAAGAAGGTTTAGCAGAGAGACATCTGCCCCCGTGAGTTTTTCTATGAGGAATCTGGTGTGCTCTTGACCTGCGGTATTACCTAAAACAGGGGAGAACTGCTTCTACACATTACAGTTTTTTTTATAACAATGTACTTGATTGTATCCGCGGTAATTTGGTAAAATGATTGGGAACTTCGATGAGACATAAAGTATGCCGCGGAGCTTGACAGGGACTAAATAGTTCCTGCTGTGTGAGGATCTGAAACCAGGCACCGCCAGTTGAAGACAGTTGAGATGTTTTCCCTCTCTCTGTGGGTCTAGTGTGTCATGGGAATGACCGTCCTCAATATTCAGGAGAAGGAGAGTCTTTCAGTTAATATTGTAATCCTGCAGTGTAGTGGCCCTTGATACACAAATGAGTGAGATGTTACAGGTGAGAAGCAGGACTGATGAGCCGAGATCACAGTCAGATCTGCGTTGGTCACAGTGAATGCGGGATGCCAATGTAATTAAATCTCCCGTCAGCCACTTCTGGCTGACAAAAACACATATCAATGGGCACTGTACTGTGCACGTCCCGTACCTAATACTGCGGCCACTGGTTGTATGTCCGTGGTTTTCTACATCTGTAGCCCGTCCATTTCAATGTTCGACATGTTACACGTCCAATGCCACCTCTCTGCACAATGCGTTTGTGGCGTAGTTATTTGAGTTACTGTCGTCTTCCCGGCAGATTGAACCAATCTTGCTTTTCTCATTCAATCTCTCTCATTAACAAAGCGTTTCTGCTCTCCGAACTGCCCCTCACTGATCTTCTTCTGCGCCAGGAGTTCAGCAGTTTCTGCGAAATTCAAACTGCACCCTCCGGCACCGACAAACATTCCACTCTCAAAATCACTGAGATCACATTTCATCTCCATGGTGATGTTTGTTTGGAGACAGAACGTACCCTGTGCTAAGGAAAAGGTCACGGAGAGACCTGCTGGTAACGCTGTGGGTTTAGTTAATAATTATCACCAGGAGCTGACTGAACATTAACCAGAGTGTGTTCATTACTTACAGAACCCGTAACACAGCCTCACTGGGACAGGGTGGCAACAGAACCTGGAGCCGCGGTACACGGTAAGAAGCTCTTTTTACTGAAATATGAACATCACCAAAGCAGTCGGCCACTTAAATGAGATTGAGAACTTATTCAGTTGTTCAACAATTGAACTGTTGCGAATCGTTTTTGAAAGAATTAATAATTCCCTTCGGCTAATTGAATGCATCAACTTCCTGTGCTTCTTCGTATTGATGCTGTTCCACCAGCATTTTGTTTGTGTTGTCTGTTGTCTTGGCTTTTCTCAGTGATTGAGAAGAATTTGACATGACCTAAGTTTACAGGGTGGTGTATACATTGCAGTTTTCTTTTAAATAGCAATGTACTTGATTGTATCCTTAGTAGTTTGGTAAAATCGGTGGGATACATGATGAGAAATAAAGCATCCTGCGGCATCTTTACAGGGATGTCGATAAAATAGTTCCTGTTCTGGGAGGAACTGAAAGCAATTCAATACAGTCTCCACCACCTCCCCCATCTCCCCCCTCTCCCTCCCACTCCTCCCTCCCCCTCTTCCCTCCCCCCTCCCCCTCTTCCCTCCCCCCTCCACACTTCTCCTTACCCCTCCTCCTCCTCTCCCCCCTCTACCCCCACTCTCCTCCTTTCATCTTCAAATTAGTGTTCACTTACTAGAGATAAGTGACCTGGTCAATCAGATAAAATTCTGACGAATATGTCTATTTACATTACTCCAGTTGATGTGTTTCCTTGCTATCACACAAACTTTACAAATATCTAAGATGATGCTCATTACTGTGTGATGAAAATCCCTTTAACGTTAAATTCACTGGATGTGTTTTGTCAGCCGGAGGATGCTGATGGGAGATTTAATAAAATTCACATGCTGAATTTCCTGTGACCGATCTAGGTCTGTCTGATCTCAGCGCCTTAATCCTGCCTCTCACCTGCAACATCTCACTCACTTGTCCTTCAAAGACCATGACACTGCAGAGATGATAGAATTAATGGTAATAATCTGCTTCTGCTGAACATTGAGGAGGCCATTCCAATGAGACGGAGGGAGAGATGGGGAGAGGATTTCCTGTACTAAATTTCACTGGGCGTTGATACAAATATCAAAGTCTACACTCTGTCGGCACTTTATTAGGCACTTCCTGTACCTGACAAAGTAGCAGCTCAGTGTATCTTCGTGGTCTTGGACATGGCATCAAAGGTTACGGTGAAAGGCCGGGAACTGGGGTTGAGGAGGACAGAAATAAAAAGGGTGAGCCATGATTGAACGGTGGAGCAGACCCGATGGGCCAGATGGCCTAATTATGATCCTATTTCTTAAGGTCTTATAGTCTTCTGCTGCCGTAGCCCGTTCACATCAAAGATCAAAATGTTACATGATCAGTGATGCTTTTCTGCACACTAGTTATAGAACATAGAATAGTACAGCACATTACAGGCCCTTCAGCCCACAATGTTGTGCTGACCCTCAAACACTGCCTCCCATATAACCCCCCCCCCCAACTTAAATTTCTCCATATACCTGTCTAGTAGTCTCTTAAACTTCACTAGTGTATCTGCCTCCACCACTGACTCAGGCAGTGCATTCCACGCACCAACCACTTTCTGAGTAAAAACCTTCCTCTAATATCCCCCTTGAACTCCCCTCCCCTTACCTTAAAGCCATGTCCTCTTGTACTGAGCAGTGGTGCCCTGGGGAAGAGGCTCTGGCTCTCCACTATCTATTCCTCTTAATATCTTGTACACCCTATCACGTCTCCTCTCATCCTTCTCTCCAAAGAGTAAAGCCCTAGTTCCCTTAATCTCTGATCATAATCCACATGCTCTAAACCAGGCAGCATCCTAGTAAATCTCCTCTGTACACTTTCCAATGCTTCCAAATCCTTCCTATAGTGAGGTGACCAGAAATGGACATAGTACTCCAAGTGTGGCCTAACCATTGTTTTATAGAGCTGCATCATTACCTTGAGACTCTTAAACTCTATCCCTCGACTTATGAAAGCTAACACCTCATAAGCTTTCTTAACTATCCTATCTACCTTGGAGGCAACTTTTAGGGATCTGTGTACATGTACCCCCAGATCCCTCTATTACACCACCCACCTTTGTGTCGTCTGCAAACTGGCCAACCCACCCTTCAACTCCCACATCCAGATCGTTAATAAAAGTCACAAAAAGTAGAGGTCCCAGAACAGATCCTTGTGGGACACCACTAGTCGCAACCCTCCAATCCGAATATTCTCCCTCCACCATGGCCCTCTGCCCTCTGCAGGCAAGCCAATTCTGAATAAACCTGGCCAAGCTTCCCTGGATCCCATGCCTTCTGACTTTCTGAATAAGCCTACCATGTGGAACCTTGTCAAATGCCTTACTAAAATACATGTAGATCACACCCACTGCACAACCCTCATCTATATCCCTGGTCTCCTCCTCAAAGAACTCTATCAGGCTTGTTAGACACCATCTGCCCCTTACAAAGCCCTGTCCCTGATCAGATCATGATTCTCTAAATGTCCATATATTCTATCTCTAAGAATCTTTTCCAACAGCTTTCCCACCACAGACGTAAGGCTCACTGGTTCATAATTACTGGAACTATCCATACTACCTTTTTTGAACAAGTGGATAACATTCGCCTCCCTCCAATCCTCCGGTACCATTCCCGTGGACAACGAGGACATAAAGAGCCTAGCCAGAGGATCAGCAATCTCTTCCCTTGCCTCGTGGAGCAGCCTGGGGAATATTCCGTCAGGCAACGGAGACTTATCCATCCTAATGTATTTGAACAACTCCAACACCTCCTCTCCGTTCATCTCAACATGCTCCAGAACATCAACCTCACTCATATTGTCCTCACCATCATCAAGTTCTCTCTCATTGGTGAATACCGAAGAGAAGTATTCATTAGGACCTCACTCACTTCCACATCTTTAAGGCACGTCTTCCCACCTTCATCTCTAATCGGTCCTACCTTCACTCCTGTCATCCTTTTGTTCTTCACATAATTGAAGAATGCCTGGGGGTTTTCCCTTACCCTACTCGCCAAGGCCTTCTTATGCCCCCTTCTTGCTCTTCTCAGCCCCTTCTTAAGCTCCTTTCTTGCTACCCTATATTCCTCATTAGCCCCATCTGACCCTTGCTTCCTAAACCTCATGTATGCTGCCTTTTTCCACCTGACTAGATTTTCCACCTCACTTGTCACCCATGGTTCCTTCACCCTACAATACTTTATCTTCCTCACCGGGACAGATACGGTATATCCCTAACATCTTGCAAGAGATCCTTAAATATTGACCACATGTTAATAGCACATTTCCCTGCAAAAACATCATCCCAATTCACACCTGCAAGTTCTAGCCTTATAGCCTCGTAATTTGCCCTTCCCCAATTAAAAATTTTCCTGTCCTCTCTGCTTCTATCCTTTACCATGATCATGCTAAATGCCAGGGAGTGGTGGTCACTATCCCCCAGATGCTCACCCGCTGAGCGATATGTGACCTGACCCAGTTCGTTACCTAATACTATATCTAGTCTGGCATTCCCCCTAGTCAGCCTGTCAACATACTGTGACAGGAATCCATCCTGGACACACTTAACAAACTCTTCCCCATCTAAACCCTTGGAACTAATGAAGTGCCAATCAATATTAGGAAAGTTAAAGTCACCCATGATAACAATCCTGTTATTTTTGCACCTTTCCAAAATCTGCCTCCCAGTCTGCTCCTTGCTGTCTCTGCTGCTACCAGGGGGCCTATAGAATACCCCAAATAGAGTAACTGCTCCCTTCCTGATCCTGACTTCGACCCATACCGACTCAAAAGAGGATCTGCTACATTACGCACCCTTTCTGCAACTGTAATAGTATCCCTGACCAGTAATGCCACTCCTCCTCCCCTTTTCCCCCCTCTGTATCCCTTTGAAAGCACTGCAATCCAGGAATATTGAGAATTCATTCCTGCTCTGGTGCCAGCCAAGTCTCTGAAATGCCACTACATCATAATTCCATGTATGTATCCAAGCTGTCAGTTCATCACCTTTGTTCCTGATGCTTCTTGCATTGAAGTACATACACTTTAGCCCTTCTACCTTACTACTTTTACACCCTTTATTCTGCTTCTCTTTCCTCAAAGCCTCTCTATATGTTAGATCTGGCTTTACTCCATGCACTTCTTTTACTTCTCTATCACTCCAGTCCGATCCCTCTTGCAAATTAGTTTAAACACTCCCGAACCATGCTAGCAAACCTACCTGCAAGGATATTGCTCCCCCTTGAATTCAGGTGCAACCCTTCCAATCTGTACAGGTCCCACTTTCCCCAATGATCCAAAAATCTAAAACCCTGCCCCCTGCACCAATTCCTCAGCAACACATTCAACTGCCATTTCCTTCAATTCTTACCATCACTATCACATAGTACTGGCAGCAATCCTGAGACCACCCTTGAGGTCCTGTTCTTCAGCTTTCTGCCTAGTTCAAGAAACACACACTTCAGGACCTCATCCCTCTTCCTGCCTATGTCGTTGGTACCAACATGTATCACGACTTCTGGTTGCTTTCCCTCTCGTACCAGGATGTCATTCACCCGGTCAGAAGCATCCCGGACCCTGGCACCCGGGAGGCAACAAACCATACGGCTGTCCTTCGCACGTCCACAAAATCTCCTGTCTGCTCCCCTGACTATAGAGTCTCCAATGATAGATAGATAGATAGATAGATAGATAGATAGATAGATAGATACTTTATTCATCCCCATGGGGAAATTCAACTTTTTTTTCCAATGTCCCATACACTTGTTGTAGCAAAACTACTTACATACAATACTTAACTCAGTAAAAAAAAATATGATATGCATCTAAATCACTATCTCAAAAAGCATTAATAATAGCTTTTAAAAAGTTCTTAAGTCCTGGCGGTAGAATTGTAAAGCCTAATGGCATTGGGGAGTATTGACCTCTTCATCCTGTCTGAGGAGCATTGCATCGATAGTAACCTGTCGCTGAAACTGCTTCTCTGTCTCTGGATGGTGCTATGTAGAGGATGTTCAGAGTTATCCATAATTGACCGTAGCCTACTCAGCGCCCTTCGCTCAGCTACCGATGTTAAACTCTCCAGTACTTTGCCCATGACAGAGCCCGCCTTCCTTACCAGCTTATTAAGACGTGAGGCGTCCCTCTTCTTAATGTTTCCTCCCCAACACGCCACCACAAAGAAGAGGGTGCTCTCCACAACTGACCTATAGAACATCTTCAGCATCTCACTACAGACATTGAATGACGCCAACCTTCTTAGGAAGTACAGTCGACTCTGTGCCTTCCTGCACAAGGCATCTGTGTTGGCAGTCCAGTCTAGCTTCTCGTCTAACTGTACTCCCAGATACTTGTAGGTCTTAACCTGCTCCACACATTCTCCATTAATGATCACTGGCTCCATATGAGGCCTAGATCTCCTAAAGTCCACCACCATCTCCTTGGTCTTGGTGATATTGAGACGCAGGTAGTTTGAGTTGCACCATCTCACAAAGTCCTGTATCAGTTTCCTATACTTCTCCTCCTGTCCATTCCTGACACACCCCACTATGGCCGTGTCATCAGCGAACTTCTGCACATGGCAGGACTCCGAGTTATATTGGAAGTCTGATGTGTACAGGGTGAACAGGACCGGAGAGAGTACGGTTCCCTGCGGTGCCCCTGTGCTGCTGACCACCGTGTCAGACCTACAGTCTCCCAACCGCACATACTGAGGTCTATCTGTCAAGTAGTCCACTATCCAATCCACCATGTGAGAGTCTAATCCCATCTCCGTTAGGTTGTGCCTTAAGATCTTGGGCTGGATGGTGTTAAAGGCACTAGAGAAGTCAAGGAATGTAATCCTCACAGCACAACTGACCCCCTCTAGGTGAGAGATTGATTTGTGCAGCAAATACGTGATAGCATCCTCCACTCCCACCTTCTCCTTATACGCAAACTGAAGAGGATCCTGGACGTGCCTGGTTTGTGGCCTCAGATTCTGTATTATCAGCCGCTCCATGGTCTTCATAACGTGCGACGGCAAGGCAACAGGTCTGAAGTCATTCAACTCCTTTGGTTGTGGTTTCTTCGGTACCGGGACAATACAGGATGTTTTCCACTGTCTGGGTACTCTTCTCTGCTCCAGGCTCATGTTGAAGATGCGCTGTAGTGGTTCTCCCAGCTCAGTCGCACAGGCCCTCAGTAATCGTGGGGAAACTCCATCCAGTCCAGCCGCCTTGCTGGTACATATCTTCCTCAGTTGACCTTCCACCTGTGCAGCCGTAATCCTGGGATGACAGCTCTCCTCTTCTCCGTCCCATACTTCTGCATCACAGGATCAGACTCAGTGTCAGAGGCCCTGCCACCGTGGCTCACACATGTTCGGTCATCCCCACCAACTGTGTCCAGGATGGTAAAATTATTATTCATGGGAATGGCTCTGCACTACCTGTCTACTCACATTCGCTATCCCCCCTCTGACTGTCACCCAACGACCTGCTTCCGGCAGCCTAGGTGTGACTACCTCCCTGTAGCTCCCATCTATGACTGCCTCATTCTCCCTTATGAGTCGAAGGTCATCCAGATGCTGCTCCAGATTTCTCACACAGTCTTCCAGATCGCCCAGCCGCATGCACTTCTGGCAGATGTGACTCTGCGGGACAGGGGATTTCCCCCAACACTGTCACATCTCACAGGAGAGGCACATCACCGTCTCGGGAGTCATTGTAAAGACTAACTGGGAACAGGCTCGTCCTCCGCCTCTTCTCGTCGAAGCCTCTCGAGTCAAAGCCACAAAGCTCCACTCCTTCACTGGCCCACTCACCCACCGGCCGATTTCCCTGTTGCAACCTGTGCTTATTAGACTTCCTGTTGCCTTCCCGGCAGCTTGAATCAGTCTGGCTATTCTCCTCCGGTCTCTCTCATACACACGGCGTTTGCCCGTCCAGCACTGACACTCACTGGATGTTTGTCTGTTTGTATTTCGACCCATTGTCTGTAAATCGAGACAGTTGTGCATGACAATCCCAGAGATATTCACACTACTCCATCTGGAACCAACAATTATTTTACTGTCAAAGTCACCAAGATCACATTTTTCCCCAATCTGATGTTTGTTCTGAACAACACCTGCACCTCCTGACCATTTCTGCATGTTTTTACTAAAGTGACTGAGCTGGTGCCACGTGATTTGTTGATCAGCATTAATGAGCTGGTGTACAGGTGCACTTCAAAAAATTACCACTGAGTTTATTTCCAAATTAGACAATGCACTCACCCCCATCTCGGGTGTTATCAAGAATGAGATCTGCATCTATTTATTCATTCCCATGTTTCCCACATCTGGATGGCACAGACAAGACCGTGAACTAAACATTGTCGTGATGATAAGGGTGGGTTAATCTTAAGGGAGCATAAAGTCCTGGAATCTATGCATACTAATCGCTAAGAGCAAATACATTTGAACACGGCACGGTATCGCACTTCCCTATTGATGCACCATCAATAACTCTCTCTGAGACGTAAAGGCGAGATATCGGCTTTTATTGACTGGAAGAAGGAACAAGCAGCGGTTGACCACCATACTACATCTTGGAGACAGAGAGGCCGGGCTCAGACCTCAATCGCCTTTATACAGGGGTCTGTGGGAGGAGCCACAGGAGCAGTCAGCTGGGGGGGGCGTGTCCAGACAGGTATATGTAGTTCACCACACCTGTAACAGACGGGATATTGAGGCTGAAAAGAGCAGCTAAAACTATTTTATCGGCGACACACAGTCATCATGGAAATGGTAATGTGTAGCACACAAAAACTGAATTCACCTCATCAGGGGAATTGTACTGTGAGGCGATCAGGCCCAAGTTCTTTACAATTCAGGCTTAAGGTTGATCACTGAAGATGTAGAAGATGTGCTGTGGATCTGTTGTTTCAGTAGACAAATTGGAGTGGACCAGGTCACTGTTCATACAGGAGCTGATATGCTTCAACGCCATTCCCTCAAAACACTTCAACTGTGGATGTAAGTGCCACTGGGCAATAGCCATTGAGGAATTTAACCACACTCTTCTTGGGTACCGGTATGGTTTAAGCTTCAGTTCGTAGATACAAGGAGTTAGTCACCTCTAGGTTGCAGGAGGAGAGTAACTTGGTGACTGCCGGCAGAAGGAAGTAAAATGAGCAGCCAGTGCAGACAAGCCCCATGGACGTGCCCCTCAATAATAAGTATACCACTTTGAGTATACACCTAGTGAGACGGATGAACTATCAGTTGGAAGCACAGCCTCTGGGTCCTGCCCTCGGAAGAGAACAGAAGGGAAGAGGTCTACAGTGGGTATAAAAGATTCCATAGTCAGAGGAACAGAGTCGAGATTCTGGATGTATGTTGCCTCCCAGGTGACAGGGTCAGGGATGTCTCAGATCGGGTCCATGGCATTCTATAGGGGGTGGGTGAGCAGCCAGATGTCTTGGTGCATACCGGCACCAATGACATGGTTAGGAAAAATGAAGGGGTTCCTGGGTGATAATATAGGAAGCTCGGTAGAAAGCTGTGAAACAGGACCTACAGGGTAGTAATCTGTGAATTGCCTGCTGTGCCACGTGCTAGTGAGGACAAGAATAGAATGATTTGGCAGTGGCTGAGGAACTGGTGCAGAAGGCATAGGTTCAGATATATGGATGATTGGAATCTCGTCTGGGCAAGGTATGACCTGTACAAAAGGGATGAGTTACACCAGAATCCCAGAGGAACCAATACCCTTGAGGGCAGGTTTTTCAGAATGACTCGGGAGGGCTAATTTTGCAGAGGGATGGGAACTGGAGTTATAATAGTGAGAATGGGGTAGTTGGTTCACAAGCAGAGGCAATGTGCAGTCATAGTGATAGAAAGAGGAGGCTGATAATAGGACAAACGCAGTCAATAGGATGAGCTAGAAAGTAAAAGGCAGACAAAATGGTTGGTTCACAAACATGGCAGTGTGCAGTGATACTGCTAGAACGGGAGGCTGATGATAGGGCAAAATTGCAGTCAATGGGATGCTTCAACGTAAAAGCAAACAAAATGGAAATGGGAGAGTACAATACTGACGATGTTACAGTTGAAGGCGAGCAGTATAAGGAATAATAGACGAACGCAGCAAAGTTACAGATTGGCATGTATGACATTGTGGGTGTCACTGAATCGTGCCTGAAAGAATATTACAGCTGGGAGTTTAACATCCAATGATGCACACTGTATCGAAAGGACAGGCAGGTCAGCAGAAAGGGTGGCGTGACTCTTGGTGAAAATGAAATCAAATCATTAGAAAGAGGTGACATGGGGTAGGAAGGTCTTGAATCATTGTGGGTAGAGCTAGGAAACTGCAAGGGTACAAAGGCCCTGATGGGGATTATATACAGATCCCCACACAGTAGTAATGACATGGTCTGAAAATTACAATGGGAGATAGAAAATTTATGTTAAAAGGACAACGTTACGATAGTCATGGGATATTTTAACATGGTAAAATCGGGTTGTTATGGTTTTTTATTACCCCACTTGTCACGATAGTATTTCTAGAGCTTCCACCAGTTCAATATTGTCCAGAAGATCACCTGGATTTACAGATGCGTGTTTTATTTAATTCTGTGTAATTTTGTGAGCAAAGACTGTGTATATCTGTCAGTGATATTTAAAATAAAAAAATCCTGTAGTAAATCTCACTGGCAGTTGTTAAAATTATGGACGTCTACACTTAGTGGGCAATTCTTAACTACTTCCTGTACCTAATAATATGGCCACTGAGTGTATGTTCGGGGTTTACCGCGGCTGTTCCCCGTCCAAATCCAACGTTCGGCGTTCAGTGACACTCTTCTGCACCCCGGCTTTTGGAGCGCTTGGCTATTTAAGTTATTGTCACCTTCCTTTCAGATTTAATCAGTCTGGTCAATCTCCTTGATGTCTCCCATTAACAAGACGTTTTCACCCCCCAGAAATGCTGCTTACTGGATTTTCTTTCATTTTGTTTTCGCACCATTCGCTGTAAACCGAGCGAATTGTGCGTGAAAATCCAAGGAGATGATCAGTTTCCGTAATGCTCACGCCGCCCTGTCTGACACCAGATATCATTCCACGGTCAAGGTCACTTAGACCACATTTATTCCAGATTCGGATCTTTCGCCTGAAAAACAACTGAACTCCTTGTCCATACCTGTATGTTTTTATCCTTTGAGTTCCTGCCACACGATTAACAGATTCCCAGTAATGAGTGGCTGTACAGTTTTACCTAATAACACAGCTATTTAGTGCATTTACCATTTAGACAGGCCCTCACCTATCTCAAATTTGAATATGGGTGAGATTTGGTGCTGATTTTTGTGATTTTCCTGTTTCCAACATCAGGTTGTTGCTGACAAGGCAGTTTGGAGTAACCTGGAGAGAGAGACTGTCACTGTTCCTTCTGAGCTGCGCCGGTATGCGGCTGCGCTGTGATCTCAGTCCATTCTAAATATTAATTGATGCGCATTACAAAAAGGAACATATTGGAGATGCAGTGCTTTTTTCAGGCCATGTGGAAATTTCCAGCTCACAGCAATGGCTGATCCACACAACGGCAAAAATAGTAATTAGTGGGAACACTGGAGATTGCACCACGTTAGATTCTATACATATTAATCGCGATTGAATATGATACATTACTGTGCTTCATTATGATACTTTATTTTGGTATCTTATTTTATATCGTTAGCTAGCTTGCCTTTATATTTCACCATTTCTCTGCTGATTCCTTTTTTAATTGTCTTCTTTTGATTATTAAAAGCTCCCCGATTCACTAGCATCGACTATTTTTGCTATCTAGGATGACATCTTAAATAAGGATGTAGATAGTCCAACAAAAGCAGGAGCTGTACTGAAACTGATGTTGGGTAATTATGCTTGCTAGATACCCGACCATTTGGTGGGTGAATGGTTAGGGCAGAACTCCTTAAGTTTAAGAGAGATATAGAGAAGGAAAGTGTAGACTATGCGGGAGAGTAAATAATTGGATCAGGGTAAATTATGAATTCACTGAGCAAGAACTATGGAGGGTTAATGGGAGACAACTATCTCTGGCAAGTCCACATCTGACATGTGGAGGGTGTTTAAAATCTATCTGCATAGAGTACAGGACGGGTATATTCCAGTATGAAGAAATGACAAGTTTGGCAGTGTCACAGAACCTTAAATATGGAGAGAAGTGATGAATTTAGTCAAGCAGGAAAAGGAAAAGTATGTACTCAGGAAGGTCCAATCAAACAGAGCCCTCGAGAATGTGTGTGAGGTCCTTAATGAGTAACTTACATCAGTATTTACCAAGGAGAAAGACTCGGAGGATAGGGAGATCAGTGCCGAGAGTACTAGTATGCTCGGGCATTCTGAAATAAAGGAGGAGACAGTGTTGGGTCTCTTAAAGTGCATCAAGGCGTATAAGTCTCCAGGGCCTGACGGGATATACCCCAAGTTACAGAGAGAGGCAAGTGAAGAAATTGCTGGGGCCTTGATCAATATCCTTGTGTCCTGCCTAGCTGCCAGCAGACTCCTAGAGAACAAGCGAGTACCTCATGTTGATCCATCATTCAAGACGTGATCCAGGGAAAAATCCTGATGAGCATTGAAACTGCCGAGATACAGACTGCTATCAACCAAGTGTTGATGAATGGGACCAGTGTAGACAGTGAGTGGATGGTCAGAACAGGTATGGCCGGCCAAAGACCTGTTTCCGTGCTGTGTGATCCACCACTCCAGACATGCTAAATTAACGATGGTGGCACCGCAGGGCACTGATTTCAAAACTCCACACCCCTCTCCAACATGAAATAAACCAGACTGTACCCCTTGTCGCCACTGCGAATATCTATTTCTGTCAAGGTAGCATAGAGATTGGTCACTTTTGCTAAACAACTGGCAATTGATGCAGTTTCTGTGTCTTCTTCCATTAATGTTGCTGCCTTACAGCAAAACTAACCCTCTCACTGTGTCAGAATCAGTGATTAAATCAGACCCCAAACACTGTGCTTTCATCCCTGCACATTGTAACTTGAACCATTCCACTGAGGGTCTGATAGAGACACAACCTCTGCCCTCTACACATGTGATCACATCCCCATGCTTCTGACATTTCAAATACCCTCAGAATGGTTTTCTGATTCAGTCTGAAGGTTATGGTACATTCAACTCGTTCTCAGACCTGACAAACCATGTCTTCCCACAGTTGGTTCCACCTGTTGGTGTGTCCTCTTTCCTCCAACTCCAGGGAAGCTGCATTTCCATAAGACCATAAGACGTCCTGCCAATCAGGCATGGATTTATCCATGCTGGAATCTTTCCTGTAATACCATGGTCTCCTAGTTTGTGAAACAGCCTCAAGTGTGGCTCCTTGTCACAGGCCTTTGGAAAATCCAAGTACCCAACATCAACGTATTCACCTCTCTCTAACCCGCCTGTTATTTCTTCAAATAAAAATAGCCGAATATCCTGCTACTAATTCAATATGCCAGCAACAACCTCCGACAAATAAGAGACCCAGGGGTTTAATGTTTCGAGTGTTTCCATCACTCATTGATGAAAAACGGTTGATGTATATGTAAACTAAATGCGATGTCAGGCAAAACCACCTGCAGGAAATGGTCTAAATTTCATATGATGGTGCTGTGATCCTGCAATTTGTTTCCAGTAAGTGAACAATAGACTGAAGGAGAAGAGCATTCATATCGTGCTGTGGACTTTGACCGGTTGTTATCTCTGGGAGATGGTAATCTTGGCACAGCCGCTCCCCAATAACCCATTGCCCAAAGTTTACAACTGAGAAACGGAATGTCCGCTGGTCAAAAAAGAACATTATTCCAAACGCATAATATCCCATCAGAGTTGAGAGCGCCCTTCCCTCTGCTGTCTCTGTGCAATAAACCCACAGTGATCTTTGCCCTGAGCTGTCGCTGGAGTTTATAATCTGACAATAAACTGGTCCTAAATTGAATAATAAATCCAAGTGACAGCACCAACCGAACGGAATCAGGATGCGGGTTATGATTCCTCTCTGGAGGTGGTAAAATTTTGTGCACTGAATTATTAATTCTGGTTTGGAACACAAGTTAGAAAATCTCACTGAAGCAAGGTGAGTCTTTGTGTGGTTTAACACAAGCGCTGTGGAACAGGGTGTGGCGTTACATGCTGAATAGGGTGAAGCTCAGGTTTATGAGCGTGTTATCAACTGAACATTGTTCAGGGTGTGTTCACTTGTTGTTAGGGGCATAAAATTCAGAAGCTCGGATTCCCAGAAACCAGACCCAGGAGTTCTGCATCAGATAGGAAGATGGACTGTATTTGGCAGTGTTATGGTGTTTTAATAGGCCCACTTGTAACGGCAGCATTTCTAATATTTCTACCATATCAATGTTATCATTGAAATCGCGCAGCTTTACGGATCTGTGTGTTTTATTATTCTGTGTGTGTATTTTCTTTAGGACATACAGGGTAGATCTGTCAGTGATATTTATATTGACAAATATTGTGGTAATTCTCAGAGGCCTATATAAAAATAGCAAATTCTACCCTCAGTGGGCACTTTACTATATACCTCCCGTACCTAATAATGTGGCCACTGAGTGCATGTCCGGGGGCTTCTGCAGCTGTTCCCCGTCCATTCCAATGCTCTCCACTGCGCTACCGTCCGCTTCAATGCTGACCACTACCATACCGTCCGCTTCAATGCTGACCACTACCATACCGTCCGCTTCAATGCTGAACACTACCATACTGTCCGCTTCAATGCTGACCACTGGCTACGGTCAGGTTCAATACTGACCACTGCGCTACCGTCCGCTTCAATGCTGACCACTGCGCTACCGTCTGCTTCAATGCTGACCACTGAGCCACCGTCCACTTCAATGCTGACCACTACACTACTGTCCGCTTCAATACTGACCGCTACACTACCATCCGCTTCAATGCTGACCACTGTGCTACCGTCCACTTCAATGCTGACCACCGCGTTACAGTCCACTTCAGTGCTGACCACTGCGCTACCGTCCGCTTCAATGCTGACCACTGCACTACTGTCCGCTTCAATGCTGATCGCTGTGCTACTGTCCGCTTCAATGCTGACCACTGCGATACCGTCCGCTTCAGTGCTGACCACTGACTACCGTCCGCTTCAATGCTGACCACTGCACTACCGTCCGCTTCAGTGCTGACCACTGACTACCGTCCGCTTCAATGCTGACCACTGGCTACCGTCCGCTTCAATGCTGACCACTGCGATACCGTCCGCTTCAGTGCTGACCACTGGCTACCGTCCGCTTCAATTCTGACCACTGGCTACCGTCCGCTTCAATGCTGACCACCGCGCTACCGTCCGCTTCAATGCTGACCATTGCACTACCGTCCGCTTCAGTGCTGACCACTGACTACCGTCCGCTTCAGTGCTGACCACTGACTACCGTCCGCTTCAATGCTGACCACTGGCTACCGTCCGCTTCAATGCTGACCACTGCACTACCGTCCGGTTCAATGCTGACCACCGCGCTACCGTCCGCTTCAATGCTGACCACTGACTACCGTCCGCTTCAATGCTGACCACTGGCTACCATCCGCTTCAATGCTGACCACTGCACTACCGTCCGGTTCAATGCTGACCACCGCGCTACCGTCCGCTTCAATGCTGACCACTGACTACCGTCCGCTTCAATGCTGACCACTGGCTACCGTCCGCTTCAATGCTGACCACTGACTACCGTCCGCTTCAATGCTGACCACTGCGTTACCCTCCGCTTCAATGCTGACCACTGACTACCGTCCGCTTCAATGCTGACCACTGCACTACCGTCCGGTTCAATGCTGACCACCGCGCTACCGTCCGCTTCAATGCTGACCACTGACTACCGTCCGCTTCAATGCTGACCACCGCGCTACCGTCCGCTTCAATGCTGACCACTGGCTACCGTCCGCTTCAATGCTGACCACTGACTACCGTCCGCTTCAATGCTGACCACTGGCTACCGTCCGCTTCAGTGCTGACCACTGACTACCGTCCGCTTCAATGCTGACCACTGGCTACCGTCCGCTTCAATGCTGACCACTGCACTACCGTCCGGTTCAATGCTGACCACCGCGCTACCGTCCGCTTCAATGCTGACCACTGACTACCGTCCGCTTCAATGCTGACCACCGCGCTACCGTCCGCTTCAATGCTGACCACTGACTACCGTCCGCTTCAATGCTGACCACTGGCTACCGTCCGCTTCAGTGCTGACCACTGGCTACCGCACCACCACATTTATCAACCTCAGCTTGTTTGATTTAATAGAATTAGAGGTAAAATGATTTTACCCTCGGGTATTGGATGAATGGGGGCATTTGTATGCATTCGCTGGTATTAGAAATTCACGGGAGTTGATTTTAGTCACTGTTATTTAGATGGTGAGGAGATTTTACAAATGTATATATTATAAATGAATCGAGCCCTTGCTGGATACATTGAATATCAAGCGGAGTCCGGGCAGGAATGTGGAGAAAAAGGTTGCTGCTGTAGGGATAGCTGAAACTGGAGAAGATACATGAGGCTATTGCCAGGAGGTGTAAATTCTGTGTGTTTGGAATTCTCGTCCTTAAAGGGAAAGAGAAGCAGAGTTTTTTTTTCAATGTGTTTAATTCCGCAGAACACAGATTCTCTACAAACAAGGGAGCGACGTGTTACAGACAGTCGCATGGAAGTGTCGCTGTGATCATTGAGAATGGCGGAACAGGACTGACGGGACGAATGTCCTGTTACTAATTCAACACTCTAACAAATAAGAGACCCAGTGAATTTAATCTTTAGTGTTTTTGCATTGTTCTCTGACCATGAATGATACAACTATTTGTAAAGTAAATGGGATGCCAGGCAAATTCACCAGCAGGAAATGGTCATAATTTCATATGATTGCTGCTGTGATGCGGTAACTTGTTTCCAGTAAGTGAGCAATAAACTGAAGGAGAAGGATTTCCTTATCTTGCTGTCAACTTTGACTGGTTGTCATCTCTGGGGGCGGGGGGCTGCGGGCTATCTCGGCACAGTTGGGGTAACCTGGAGAGAGAGACTGTCACTGTTCTTTCGGAGCTGCGCCGGTGTGCGACCGCGCTGTAAATAAAATGCTTCTGCCATGGAGCCTTTGTTGCAGCGCGGTTAGAATTGAATGCAGCTCGTAAAACGTTTAGGAAACCTGATTTTCTTTTTCTTTGTTTTACTGTATTTTATCATATCCTCCAATTAACAATTAAAAACAAAATATGCGACTTGTATTAATTTTTCACTCTAAGTATTCATAGATGCATATTGCAAAACACACACACATCTAAGGTGCCGCTTTTTCCAGGCTGTCTGAAAATTTCCGGCTGAAGCCAATGGTTTATCGACGCAGCTGCAAAAATAGTAATTAGATGGAACATTGGAGACTGGAACACGTTAGATGTTATGCATATTAAAATCGATTGAATATGGTACACAGTCGTGATTCCTGTTATAGATATTAAGTTCAATAGACTGGAGATAACTGTTTCACCGGGGGCCTCTCTGTTATTGAGTGATTAGTAATGAATACCGTAAAATGAAACACGCCTTGTCCGAGGGAGTGTACTGTGCGGCAATGAGGCTCAGGTGCTTAACAATACAGAATTAATGTTGAACGGCGAATACAAAGAAGGTCCAATTTAAATATATGAGATTTTCGTTTCTCGAAAGATAACTATTAATGCCCCGATATCTCTTTAACTAGCTCTCTCAGAACCCTGGTGTGCAGTACTTCTCCCATTGTAGGTATGAGCATTTGTCTGGGACAAATTACGCAATTGAGTGGTCAGCAGATTAGGCGGTCCCAGTTCTGATCCTGGGTCTTTTAGTGTTTCCACAGATCCAATTTGATGTTTCCAGCACTTTAATTTCAATTTTATATTAAAAGCATTGCTCTTTTTATTCATTTACATGGTGCCGGCAGCTCAGCCAGCATCCACAGATACACTTCAGAAGATGGTGATGAGTTGCTTTCTTGAACCGCTGCACTCCCTGAGTGTAGGTACACCCACCGTGTTGTTTGGCAGGGAATTCCATGATTTTGACCCAGCGGAAATGAAGTAACAGCGATATGTTTCCCAGTCAGGATGGCGACTGACTTGGAGGGGGATTCCCAAGTGGCGATGTTAATCTTTTTATTCTGCTCAAAATGTGTTGTTCAGTTGTGTTGGGCAATATCTCATTTAATAATAAGATCATGATAAAATATATTCAGTTTAGCTGCTGGAGACGATGTAAAACATCTCCTCACCCTCTCGTAACTCACACCCAGGATATCCAGCCGACCTCTGGCCAGTCAGATCATCCGGTTCCCGTCGTGCCGTAGGTTGATGACGGGATGTTAATTTTTGAACTCTGAATGGCCGAGACAGTGCTGCATGTTACTGGCAGCAATGATTACATGAAGAGTTGGTGCTCGGGCTGTAATGCTGGGATGGGGACTTCGGGAATATGGAGCTGTCAGAATTTGGGATTTGGCTCTTGCATTAACTGCTACAGATGGGGCTTAATGTTCCTTCTTCCGCAATGAAGCAGAAGTGTACGGTTGCTGGACATTGGTCGTGGCAAATTACTCACTATACCATTCAGTGTGGATGAAGTGCAAGGATTTTGGGGTGGGGTGACTGTGTTCCTACGAGGTTGGGTCCTGGGATAACACAGTTTTTGGCCCAGATAATGTGAACCGAGTGATCAGTAGCCCAGCTTTATGAGGTGTTGAGCAAGTTTTGCATGAGTTCCGGACTCAGGTATTTGTTTCTGAGATTTCCTTGGAAGCAGCGATTGTTAATCTGAGGATGGAGTGAGTTCCCATTCCATCCCTGACAGAGAGAGACGGCGATTGAATGGGTGTTCCATGTTTGCAACAATAGGATTGGACCCAGAGGATTTCAGTGTTCTGACGCTGTTTGAAAATTCCCTTTCACTGTCATCTGTCTGTCAGGCAGTGGAAATCAAACAGAAACTCAGGATGCTGGCGATCTGCATTAAGAACTGAAAACATTTGAGGCCATTCTGACGGAAGGTCAAAAACACAAATTGATTAATTTGTGACTCTTCCATAGCTGTTCCTTACCTATTGAGCTGTTCTAGTGATTCCACTGTCTTTTTATTACATTCACCCTGGAATGGTTTACATCTGCTGGAAATGGAAAGTGCACAGGAGTTTGTTTTGCGATTTAGACAGGAAAGAAACCACAGCTTTTCCCTGGTAACTATCTTTTTACCAAGTTGCCTGCTATTTCTGGAAATGTGTTTATTGACGTTCTAAATTCAGAGTACATATATTACAAAAGTGTCTATACTATATACTCCCCTGGGATTCGTCACTTTACAGGAAGCCACAAAACAAAGAAACTCAATGGAAATCATTAAGAAAAGAAGACCGTCAAACACCTAATGTGCAGGGAAAACAATGTGCATCCAAAACAATAAGCAACTGACATTCAGAACCGATGATCACAAAAATGTGCCACGAACCAGATCATCCGAGCAACCGCCTGAGGAAACTATTAGTTGCAAACTACAGCCTCAGTTCAGCGCAGAGACGAGTAAACCTCACGGAGTCCCTCTGCTCCGGCACCGACACCCTGACCATTTTCAATCTGGCCCGGCGCTCAAATTGAGCAAACATGGCGTCATTCCTTGCTCTTGGAACCAGACCCTGCCACTTCAAATTGCTCTGGCCCGGACCCAGCTGCCTCGATTCCGAACGTATCCAACTTTCAAATTTGACCCAGCGCTTAAATTGTTCAAACCTCGCGCCCTTCCTTAATTCAGGCCCGAATCCTTTGACCATCGCCTTGCCCCGGTTCTGCCGAATTTGCCTTCAAGTCCACTGCTGCTATGGCCAAGCATTGGCTTATTCTCCGCTCTCGAACCTGGGCCTCGATTCAGCCCGTACAGGCCACGATGTAACCCTTCTAAACCTTAGAGACTTCAGTTCACACCGCAAAAATGTCAGGTTATAAAAGCTGTTCAAATGTTCATCTCCGAAAGGGAAGTTATGGGCTATTGTTTGCAGTATGTCCGAGAAATATGTGTAAATAATACAATAATTTGTAGTTCTGTTTACTAGCGGCAAGGCGTGGCTGTGTCTCACCAGCATCATCTTAAACTGGACAGTACAGTTGTTGCTTACAAGGCTTACCAGAATGATAGTTATTATGTATCCGGAGCTTTTGAAGGCGTACGTGTTAGTCCTTATTTATGAGGCCCATTTGATGACTCTTGGCCTGTAGTGAATGGAGTTCAGTGATGGTGATGGGGCTGGGGGTCGGGGTGTATTTACTTAAACCTATCGAATGCTGAAAAAAACCTGGATACTGTGAACATGGAGAGGAAGTCTCCATCTGTTCAGAGCGCAAGCTGATAATAAATGTTTTCCTCTAAAACTGCGATGGAGGATTCTTTTTCTCAGCCAAAGCTTAGTTGATGCGTGAATATGCTGCCATATTTGCGATGGAGGCAATTACTGAAGACATTTATGCCAGAGTTTGACATATTCTTGATTGCTAAGTAACTTCGGTGTTACATGAGGAATAAATAGAGCGTTGTGGGGGTGGGTTGGTGGTAATCACATGGATCGAATAACTTGATTCTGCTCTGATATCGTATGTTACCATGACTGAACGATGACTCCTTCATCTCAGGTTCTGTGATGTGTGAGGGACAATTACAGATTTATTCACTGAGGTTGTTAAATTTGTCTTCAATGTTTAAATTTCAGTGAGTTTTGCTTTCAGGATATTGAGCACAAATGTTTTGTTCTCCTTTATACTGTTAACATGCTTTATTATCCCTCTAATTAAAGTTAGACCTGCGGTGAGAGATTTATTAGTAGAAATGCCCACATCTGGAAGCAAACCATGACTGAAGACAAGCGAACAGTAACAAGTGAACAAACCTGAGGATTGAGAGTATCAACTGGAGAGAACCCATCTGACTTAGATTTGCCACTGATTCAGTCAGGAGAGAGTTCGGTGAGTACCATTGAAACACTGGTCCTTTAGATATTATATACCGGTACAATGGAAGGTAAAAAATAGTTGGAGTAAGACTGATTGTGCCCAGAAGTACCAGTTATGCCACTGCCAGACCCAGTTGCAATCACTTCAGGTCTGGTAATGTGCTTTCAGCAGCCCAGCTCTTTAAAACCACTCACATTCCCTCAGTGTTTGCTCATTTCAAATCTTGCATCTTCCGATGGTAACTTGTGCTCGGTTCCGATGCTTCCTTGCTTGTCTGCGTTACCGCATAATCATCTCAAAATGTGATAACGATTTATACCATAAATGCTTTGCGCTGTAGTGATTGCAGAAATATGGAATTACCATGAGCTACAGTAACATGTCATTGACCGCTCTGGTTGTTGCAAGCTGCAATATTTACTTACACTCGAGTATATCGACATAGAAGCCACTGCTGATAGCAAACCTTTTTGTAACACAATGTACAAACACCACAGTTCATTCAGTCCTCACAAGCAAATGACAACCAATGCTTTATATTTACGCACCCTGACGTCATCAAGTACTTTTCTACTAATTACATTGTCAGAACCTGTGAACCAGACATTAAGCAGAGGTGAAAATTCGAAGATATTTTCCCATGGATGTTCTGTATTAGACTTCAGCAAAATCTTTGATAAGATCCCACATGGCAGCCTGGTCTGAAAGTTTAGGCCCTTCATGCGGACAACAGAAAGAGCAAGTTAGATGGATTTAACTTTAGCATAAAGTAGCAAGCAAAGTATAGTGATTGAAGTTTTCTCCTCGTGATGAAGGTGGGTAACAAGTGGTGTGCCGCCAGGGCTACAGGCTATGAACTTTTAAAATTCGTTATTTTGTAGCAATGATTTGAATGCAAGTGCAGAAGGCTTGACCAGTAAGTTCACGGATGACATAAAATTAGTAGACTGTGCTGACAGTGAAGATTGCCGTAACTTATAGGTGATCTAAGTTGGCAGGAGTGGTAAATAGATTGCAAAACCAACAACGGTTTCATGCAAGAGTTTGGTGATTATGTGAAGGGAACTGCCAGGGGAAGTGGATGAGGCAGCACAATTGTCTAATTACAGAAGCAGTTGGGATGTGTAGATGGAGTGAGGAAGCCAGGAGAGAAATGGATCCATCATAGGAAATTGGGTCCATCTTGGTGGGCACTGTGGTTGGCATTGTCTCATTGGGCAGAAGGGTTTGTATCAGTGCTCTGTTGATCTGTGACTCTATCAATAGGAAGCATCAGATATCACTGGACAGACTTACAAAAGTTGATAGAAACGGGGAAGGGTTGGCCCCTAATCCAACAGCTGCTCTGACACAGGGGATGGACCTGTTGTCATATTTTCAATCGTACTCTGACTCACTGTTTGCTTGTTGTGTAATTCACAGCATCACCAGCAGCTGGAGCTTCTCTGCACCGGAAACAAAGTGTAAACAAGTCGACGACAATTAGCAATCTTCAGTCAGAATCAGAATGGCTACAGGTATGTTCACTGGGAAGTTTATAATTAAACTTCCGTCCTGTTACTGCACAAGATTTCAGATGAAGAAACTTGCACAGATGTTAAAGTTTCATCCAAAAGGGCCATTGATCCTACTGGTATTGCGGCCTTGAGTAATTTATCAACGTAACAGGTGCAGCGCAGGGACCTGTCACCGGTAATGGTGAAATCACTCCGCTCGCCATGCAAAGCTTCTCTTGTGTGAAAAAACCAGGAGGTTCTGAATTAGGTGGTGGTGAGTGAAACAGGAATGCAACAGCAGGTTTGTAGGTTATGTAAAAGTCAAGAGTCAGGGTCTGTTTTGCCTCTAGAGAGGTACTGATGTGTGAGACATCTCCAACTTTTATTAATAAAACTCAGTGCCAGCTGATAGGAACTTTTCCACAATTTCAGAAATTGCGTGATAACACAGCATTTCATGTTTTGGACAGGCAGCTATCATACCCCCCACCCCCGGTTTTCTTGGCTGCTGCGGAAAGGAGATGAGGGGAGTTTACGAAATGTATTTTTTGTAGCCGAGCCGAGAACATTGCCAGCGTTGGGAATGGCAAAGGATCAGGAGACGACTTACTGTAGATATGTAGATATACTTGTGGTTTGTTTCGGAGTTTTAATACCCCAATGAATGTCTGCGCTGTGGACAAATGGTGAATTTGGTTTCTCAAAAAAAAAGTTTTTACGACGTTGAATGCTGAAATGCCACAGGAAAAATAAAACAGCTGGAGACAAACATAGAATCAAATAAGGAATCGGGTCAATATAATGTTATCGGTGTGTAGGAATAAAATGAATCCCACTGCATTTCAAGATGGGATCTAGAGCGGGTAACACACACACACACACACACACACACACACACACACACACACACACACACACACACACACACACACACACACACACACACACACACACACACACACACACACACACACAATGATGGAAGAACTCAGCAGGTCAGGCAGCAACTATGGAGGGAAATGAATAATCTAAGTCTGAGCTGAGACTCTGAATCAGAAAATGTGCTCATCCAATCCAATCTCTTGTCATTGAAATGTTCAATTTGCAATCTCTCGGGTGCTAATACATCCTTCCTCAGGTATTATTACAAGATCCTATTATGACAAGATCCGCACACGCTATTCCAACTTATCCAACCAATAGTTTATAACCTTGTCACAAGATCTCCCTGCGCCTATATTCTGCGCTGCAGCTAATAACGGCAAACATTCTGTCGACTCCACACATTGTATACCTGGAAACTTCGGGGTTCAAAGTTAATTGAATTTATTATCAGTGTACATATAGACACCACAAAAAATACTGAGGTTATTTTCTTGCGGGCAAGCCAGCCATCTGGATACAAAACTGGCTAGGAGGAAGGAATACGAAGGTTAATAATTGGCGGGCTATTCAGTTTGGAGGCTTATGACCTGTAGTGTGGATGGGCACAAGGTCTACTGTTTGCTCCTTATTTTAAAGATTAGGTCGGTAAAGTTGTTAATGTTGTTCGGAAGTTTGCAGGTGTCAGCAATATTGGTGGTAGAACGGACAGTGAAGGGGGTTATGTAAATTTACAAGGGGTCTGAGATGAACGTGAAAAGTGCACCAAAGAATAGGTTCATTTTGTAAAGTTAAAGAGAGCAGGAGATGCATAGCAAATAGTTGTTTTTCACCTAGTGGTGTGGACAGTTTGTTGCACAGTGAATGAAGTATGTGTGATCAAACGGATAGGACAGTCTGTAATCCAGTGACTCATCTGTGTGTGACACAGACGATTGGACAACGTGTAACCCAGGGATTTTTCTGCTTGTGGAAAATACACTCAGTAATATTTCCCGGTATCACCTGACGCTGTTCCCTTTAGATTCCCTGGTCATCAGCACCAAGTTAGTGATCAGTATTACTGTGTCTATCCTGTTCTTTCTCTGGGAGTGCATGTGTCCTGTCACCGGCTTATCAGAGTCAGTAACTAGTAGGAAGTGCAGTTCACGTTCACCAGCTCAGTCCCAATCCAAATCTGGTCAGCCAGAGTTTTGGCTCAGTTGTGCCCACCCATTGTGAATCCTTGTTCTGCTCAGCTCCAAATCACTCCAGTATAACCTGCAATTCATCATTTATTTCAGGTGGGAAATGGTTCTGGACAGCAGTCAAGAGATTCTTCCCAGGCAATGCATCGATGGAAGATAATCAGGACACGGGAAGCAAGGCACCAAAGCAGCGTCGGATTGAGAGCGGTGCCCCAGGCGGATGCAGTCCGGCCGCAGAGAAAGCCGAACAAAATCAGCCCAGACACAGAGGTATCAGGGACACTGATCCGTACTCTGGAACCAGCACAAGTGGGGTCACTGTCTGTGATCTTGGAAGCTCATTAAATACGGAATTGTCAAATCCCCAACAAGGAGCGGGTGAGTGAAATATGAGGGTGATGTGTTCACAGAATGCGGCAGGGAGGAGAACATAAAAACATAAGAGCATAAGAAATAGGAGCAGGGTAAGGCCATCCAGCCCATCGAGCCTGCCCCGACATTCTATTAGATCATGGCTGATCTGTCTGTAAACTCAGCTCCATCAACCTGCGTTTTCCCCTGAACACTTAATTCCCTTACTATGTAAAAATCTATCTAACTGTATCTTAAATATATTTAGTGAGGAAGCCTCAACTGCTTCCCTGGGCAGAGAATTCCACAGATTCACCACTCTTTGGGAAAAACGTTTCTCCTCATCTCTTTCCTAAATCTTCTCCCCTGAATCTTAAGGCAATGTCCCCTAGTTCTAGGCTCACCGACAAATGGAAACAACTTTCCTACTTCTGTCTTATCTATCCCTTTCAAATTTTTGTATGTTCCTATAAGATCCCCTCTCATTCTTCTGAATTCCAGAATATAGTCCCAGGCAACTCAATCTCTCCTCATAGATTAACCCCTTCATTTCTGGAATCAACCTGGAGAACCTCCTCTGCACTGCCTCCAAAGCCAGTATATCCTTCCTCAAGTATGGAGAGCAGAACTGCACGCAGTACTCCAGGTGCAGCCTCACCGGTACCCTGTATAGTTGTAGCATGAGCTCCCTGCTCTTGAATTCAATCCCTCTAGCAATGAAGACCAACATTCTGTTTGCTTTCTCAATAACCTGTTGTACCTGCAAGCCAACTTTTTGCGATTCATGAACAAGCACTCCCAAGTCCTTTTGCACAACAGCATGCTGTAATCTTTCACCATTTAAATAATATCTGCTCTTCTATTATTCCTTACAAAGTGGATGATATTGCATTCAGCATTGTTATATTCCATCTGCCAGACATTGACCTACTCTCTTAACCTATCTATATCCCTCTGCAGACTCTCCACATCCTCTGTACAATTTGCTTTTCCACTCAGTTTTGTGTCATCAGCAAATTTTGCTATGCTACACTCAGTCCAGTCTTTCAAAACATCAATGTGAATGGTAAACATCTGCGGGCCCAGCACCGACCCCTGCGGCACCCCACTCACCATAGACTGCCAACTGGAGAAACACCCATTTATATCAACTCTCTGCCTTCTATTGGTTAACCAATCCACTATCCATGCCAATACACTTCCTCCAACTCCATGCATCCGTATCTTATTCTTAAGTCTCTTGTGCGGCAACTTATCGAACGCCTTCTGGAAATCCAAGTATACGACATCCACCTGTCCCCCCGTCTTTTGCTACATCCTTTTTTCAAAAAGTGATATGACATTTGCTGTCTTCCAATCGGGAGGGTAAGTGTGAAGTCTTATTGGAGGGTAGGTCAGAGGGGAGGGGAAATGTGTGGGACTGGTATATGTGATGTAGTGGTGTACCTGTTACCCCACTACTGGAAATGTGTATTAGAAAATATGGAGCTGTACAAATGAAGAGTGCATTTTCGGTATGAGAATTAAGGGACACCTGGATGGATAGAGTATCTCTGGGAAGTGAATAGCATTGGCATCCCCATCATGTATTGCCCATCCTAAATTGAACCGAATGAGGGGGTGGCGTGGAGGGGTTGATTTCTTGCAAATGTGGTCCTTCTGGTAAAGTAACTCCCAGAGCGTTGTTGGGTTGGCTTTAAGGCTAGTGTTGGAGTTTGGGAGAAAATCTGTGTTTGTAGCTGAATGCTGGAGTTTCGAGACATGATGTGAGTGCTGTAAAAGCGGTGGAGAAGAGGCATATTTGGGTTGGTGCCCACTTGCTCCTTTTTATATTCGCAGACTCAGAGTCTACAATCTCTGACATCCTGGCAGACGGGGCTGAATATCGACTATACCAACTGACAAAATTCTACAGGGACAGACTGAAACAAGCGATAGAAGAAGGTGTTGAAAGACTCAGTTGGATGTTGAGACAGGAGGGGCATTTCACTGCACAGGAACATGGGGTGAGTCTATTTAATGTATCGTCACTGGTATCAGAGGGAAAAGTGATCAAAATTAATCTCCGACGTGTTCTAACATTTCTACATGGCCAACGAGATCCCTGAATTGTCTGCAGAAGATCTGGCCTCAGCTGTAAAACCTGGTAAGGTGTGGAGCGTTGGGAACTACAGTTTCAGTGTCACATTTTCCTCTCGCACCGGTATTTATCAGTGGGGTTTAAGAACAGTGGCTGTATATCTGGACTGTTGGAAAGGCACTCAGACTACAATTCAATCCTCATCTCGTCAGGGCTGTCAGTCAAATTCAGTTGACCCTCTGGCTTCACTGCAGTCAGTGAGGGAAGGAGGGAGGGAAAGCTGCCAATCACTCCTGCTCTGCTGTCCATCTGAGTTCCCAAACAAATGGGTGGCTGACCATTCAAAGAGTCATAGAGAAGTACTGCGCCAGCTATATCATGCCGAACCATTTAAACTGCCTACTCCCATCAACCTCCAAACAGACCACAGCCCTCCATACCACTACCATCCATATCCGTATCGAAACTTCCCTTAAACGTCGAGATCCACCTGGCTTGCTCCACTTTCATTGACCGCTTGTTCCACACTTTCACGACCATCTGAGTGAAAAGGTACCTCCTCGTGTTCCCCTTGAACATTTTGTTTTAACCCATGACCTCTAGTCGTAGTCTAACCGAACGTTAGTGGTAAAAGCCTGCTTGCGTTTATCGTATCTGTAAACATCTATCAAATCTCCCCTCAGTCCTCTACACTCCAAAGTATTCTGTGCGAATTCATTTAGTATTTCCTTATAATTCATGCCCTCCAGTCCCAGTAATATCTTGGTCAAATTTCCCTATGCACCTTCACTCTTATTTGCATCTTTCCTGCAGATAGATGACCTAAACTGCACACAGTCCTCCAAATTAGGCCTTACTGGCATCTTATACAACTTCAATATAGCATCCCAACTCTGTAATCAATATTTTGATTTATGATGCCAGAGTTCCAAAAGATGATTTACGAACTATCTACCTGTGCCGCCTCTTTCAATGATTTATGTACCTCTATTTCCAGATCCCTTTCTTCTACCACACTCTTCAGTGCCTGGCCATTCAGTGTGCAAGACTTACCCTGGCTGGTCCTTACAAAGTGCAACACCACAATTGTCTGCATTAAATTCCATCTGCCATTACTCAGCCCATGTTTTGAGCTGGTCCAGATGCCACTGAAAGCTCTAGTGTTCCTCGGTGTCCACTGTAGTACCAGTCTTTGTGTCCTCCGCAAAATCTGCAGAACCAGTTAACTGCGTTATTACACAGATCATTGATATTGTCTGCAAACAATAACAGACCCAGTACCAATCACTGCTGCACTCCACTCGTCACAGGTCTCCAGTCAGAGAGGCAAATATCTGCTACCGCTCTCTGGCTTCCCCCATGAAGCCAGAATCTTATCCATTTTATTAACACATCTTGAATGCTGAGTGAATGAACTTCCTTGACCGACCTCCTATGTGGGACCTTGTCATGTGCATTGCTAAAGTTCATGTGGACAACATCAATGTCTTGCCTTCAGCAACTCTCCGGGTAACTTGCTTGAAAAAATCTATGTTTTTTTTTCTAAGAACCCTACACTTCGTGATTTTTTATAAATGACCTGGAATATGAAGTGGAGGGATGGGTTAGTAAGTTTGCTGATGACACAAAGGTTGGGAGTTTTGTGAATAGTGTGCAGGGCTGTCAGAGGTTACACAGGACATTAATAGGATGCAAAACTGGGCTGAAAAGTGGCAGATGGAGTTCAACCCAGATAAGTGTGAGCTGGTTCATTTTGGTAGGTCAATAATGATGGCAAAATATAGCTTTAAGGGTAAGACTCCTGGCAGTGTGGAGGATCAGAGGGATCTTGGTGTCTGAGTCCATAGGTCTCCCAAAGCTGCTAAGCAGGTTGACTCTGTGCCTCTGTGAAGGCATACAGTGCATTGACCTTCAAACTGATTTTAAGAGCCGAGAGTTAATGCTGCAGCTATACAGGACCCTGGTCAGACCCCACTTGGAGTACTGTGGTCAATTCTGTTCGCCTCACTAGGCGAGGGACGTGGAATCCATAGAAAAGGTGCAGAGAAGGTTTACAAGGACACTGCCTGGATTGGGGAGCATGTCTTAAGAGAATAGGTTGAGTGAACTCGGCCGTTTCTCTTAGAGTAATAGAGGATGAGAAGTGACCTGATAGGGATGTACAAGACAATGAGAAGCTTTGATCGTGTGGGTAGTCAAAGGCTTTTCCCCAGGGCTGAAACGGCTAGCACGAAAGGGCATAGTTTTAAGGTGCTTGGAAGTAGGTACAGAGGTGTCAGAGGTAAGTTTTTTTTTTACACGGACAGTGGTGAGTGTGTGGGATGGGCTGCCAGCGGCTTTGGGGGAGGCGGAAGTGATAGGGTCCCTTAAGAAACTCCTGGATGACTACATGGAGCTTAGAAAAATAGAGTGTTATAGGTAAAGCCTAGGTAGTTCTAAGGTAGGAATGTGTTCGGCACAGCTTTGCAGGCCGAAGGGCCTGTATTGTGCTGTATGTTTACTATGTTTCTATCCGTTAGACATGACCTGCCACACATGAAGCCATGCTGACTACTCCCAATCACTCCACGTCTATCTAAGTACCAATATATTCCATCCCTTGGAATACCTTCCAGTAACTTTCCCACGACTGGTGTCAGGCTCATCAACCTATAATTCCCCGGGTTATTTTTAGATCCTTTCTGAAACAGCAGAACAACTTTTTTAGGTTATGAGGACACTCAGTCCTCGTTTATTGTCATTTAGAAATGCACGCACATATTAAGAAATGATACAATGTTCCTCCAGAGTGATACCACAAAAAAACAGACAAAACAAAGACTCACACTGTCAAAACCACATAATTATAACATATAGCTACAGCAGTGCAAAGCAATACCATAATTTGATAAAAGCAGACCATGGGCACTGTTAAAAAAAAGTCTCAAGTCCCGATCGACTCCAATAGTCCCGATATCAGGCAGCAGAAAGGGAGAAACTCTCCCTGCTATAAACCTCCAGGCACCAACAACTGATGCATTGGAAGCACCCGACCCCAGCAGACTCTGAGTCTGTCCGAAAACATCGAGCCTCCGACCAGCCCCTCTGATAGAGCCTCCCAAGTGCCATCCTCTGCCGAGGGCCTTCGACCTCGTCCCGGCCGCCGAAACAAGCAAAGCCGAGGTCTCGGAGGCCTTCTCCTCCGGAGATTCCGGACCGCACAGTAGCAGCGGCAGTGAAGCGGGCATTTCAGAAGTTTCTCCAGATGTTCCTCCACGCTCTCACGTCTGTCTCTATCAAATCAGAATTGTGCACGGTAATCTACTTAACAAATAACAGATATCGTTCACCGGAGAGACCACACGCGCTGCGTCGCAGCACCATCTTCTCCTCCCTCCAACTTTGATTATCCTCTAATCCTTTGCTTCTTCTGCTATCTCTAAGGATGATTTTATTATCTCTGCCCAGGCCGTGGCAATGTGTACACTTGCCTCCCACAAGCAACACCTAGTCAGGCTTTCGGGATTCACCTCAAAATAGCAGACACCTTATCTATAATGTGTATAGATCTTATGAAGTTGATGCAGTTTGGGCTCACTTCAAAATACTTTGTCCGTCTCCTGAGTATATATAAATGCAAAGAATGCATTTAAAATCTCCCCCATCTCCTTTGGTTCCATGCATGAATACCCTTCTGGTATTCCAAAGGACCAATTTTGACCCCTGCAATCCTTTTGCTCTTAACATGTATGAGGAATCCCTTGATATTTGGAATCACCTTGTCTGCTCAAGGAACCTCGTGCCTTATTTTGGCCCTCGTAGTATCCTGATTAAGTGCAATCTTGTATTTTTTCATGCTGACACAACTGTATTTCCATGTTGTATTGACTGTTGTACATATACTTATTATGACAACAAACACCAGAAAATCTGCAGATGCTGGAAATTCAAGCAACACACACAAAATGCTGGTGGAATGCAGCAGGCCAGGCAGCATCTATAGGGAGAAGTACAGTCAACGTTCAGGTCCAGACCCTTCGGCAGGACTAAGAGTCTCGACCCGAAGCATCGACAGCGCTTCTCCCTATAGATGCTGCCTGTCCTGCTGCGTTCCACCAGCATTTGGTGTGTGTTGCTACTTATTATCAATTACTTCAAACTACACATTGCACATTTAGATGGATACGTAACGCAAAGATTTTTACTCCTCTAGTATATTAAGAATGTAAGTGGTAAAGTCAATTCATTCGATTCATGTCATGGATGCCACACAAAACATGACTGTAAGGGCAGGACAGGGGCTCCATGTCTCTCGTTTAAGTGAATCCTTTCATTACTTTGAAGATGTGAGTTAGGAGTGTGATGGTGCCGCCGGCATTTGCCTCGGCATGTTACCCCTGCAACAGCTGAAACTGAGCATCACGCGGAGTAGATGGTTCTGGCATCAAGTTAATGAATATTATGTATCCTTTTGCTCCGTCAGGAACTGTCTGCAGTTTGTGCAGAAGTTCAGCAGCACTGATTGCATCTCCCAAACCTGCAAATCCATCAAATCACGGCTAGGCAGTGGAAATGTTGCTCACTGCCACCTGGCGCATCCACTTCAAGTCTCAGCTCACCCTGACTTTGGGAAATCTCACCGTTCCTTCATCAGCACCGGGAATTCATCCTGGAGATCCCCGCTCATGGCTGCGTGATTTATCTTCATTAGCAGTTATAAACAGTTACTCCTCAACGGACAAATAGGGATGAAGAGTCAACAGTGGGTTTGTAATGGTAGTTATTTAACATGCATTTTCAGATATGATTCCCACCCGTATCTGTTCCAGGCCATGCTGAATGCCTGTTAATCTGAATGTGGCTGTTCTGATTACCTGCATTGCAGCTTCTGAGAATTCAATTTTCTCCCAATGTGTCTGAGATTCGGTCCCAAAATCCATTTTTTTTTGCTCCCTCAGTCCCCCCTCTCTTTTGCTTTTGTTGTTACATGCTGGTTTACTCTGCTTTGTTTCCGCATAATTGTGTTAATGCAGACCCTATCAGGAACGTCCCTGGAAATTTTTTCTTTGGATGAAAAATAACATTCATAGAATTCTTTGCTGCACTAATCCTCAAACCTATGGCTAAATATGTGGTGTAGGTTTTATATCAGCAGTTGTTGTGCCAGAAGAAAACATCTAACATGTCAGACATAAATTCTTAAATGTATTCAATTCTTATTAAAGCAACAGGAGCTGACAGGATCATGTGAAAACTCTTTATGATTTTCTATCTGCTCCACAATAAATTCATTGTTTTCCTTTTGTAGAAAGTCACTGAACTGACAGAGAAGGGAAACCGGACAGAGAGTTCCAGACTCTTCCTCAGTTTGGTGATGGGCAAAGGCTCCCGGGCCCGGAGGGCGATGTGGGAATCCTTTGTGACGTGGAGGACTGAGTTACCGAAGTTGGACAGAATACTGAGGGAAATACAGGAGCTCGGTATGTTAAAGCCAAGCACTGAACATAAATGCACATTGAAATAAACAGTTTACATTATTTTAGTTCTGCTTTCAAGGACGTTCTTCTTTGAATTAAACAGACCCTGATCCACAGGAGTACATTAACATCGCCCGAGGGTTATCTGAATTACCCACTCAACTGATAGGTGAGTGATGACATTCCCAGTCATGGGTCACTTCTCTATACGTTATCTGTCTTTTTTAATCATTCAAAATAATGCAAGGGCAAGTGAAGCGATCATTCCTCAGGCCATCATTGCTGTGAGTGGGTCAGAGTGTGATGTAGTTTTGGCTCTTCAGGCTTGGGCTATGGGAAGTTTCTGGTAAGATTCCATTTTTGTTCTTAATACTTCATTCCTTATCTGATAGGGCATAGGAGTGGAGTGTGGAGTGACAGTACCTCCAGGGGCAGTCTTTTGTACTGTGCTGAGATGTGCGAGTTCTTGGAGACCTCCAGTCTCCTGGACAACCACAACAGCAGCAGGTGCACCCAGCTACAGCACTGGAGTAGTAGCTCGAGGACCTTTTGCTCATATGGGAGAATGAGGAGGTGATAGATAGGAGCTGCAGGGAAGGGGCAAGAGACAGGGAGCTGGGTGACTATCAGGAGAAGGAAAAGAAATGCACAATCAGTGCAGAGTATACTTGTGGCCGTTTCCCTCTATAATAAGTATACCACTTTAGATACTGTTGAAGAGAATGTCTAACCAGGGGAGAGCTGCAGTCACAGGGTTTCTGGGACTAAGTCTGGTGTTGTGGCTTAGAAGATACGAGAGGTGAATAGGACGGCAGTGGTGATAGGAAATTCCATAGTCGGAGGATAAGCGACGAGGTTCTGTGGGCACGATAGAGATACACAGATGGTATGTTGCTTCCCAGGTGTCAGTGTCATGGATGTCTCAGAATGGATCCATAGCATTCTAAAGCAGCCAGAGGTCTTGAAACAAATTGGCAGAAATGACACAAGTAGGAAATGTGATTAGGTCCTGAAGAGAGATTTTATGGAGTTACGTAGAAAGTTGAAAATCGGGACATCTAGGTTAGTTATCTCAGAGTAAGAGTACAATGAATTGAAAGGTAAATTTCAGAGCAACTCACGCAAGGGGCAGGGGATTGTCTTGCTGCTTGATCCTAATCCAACTCACATACTTTCACTTCTTCATTGGGCAGAAGATACATAAACCTGAAAGTATCAAGGACAACTTTAATTCTGCATTTCTAAGACTATTAAAAGGTCACATTCTATGTTAAGATGAGCTCTTATTTACAACACATATAATAATATCAAAGTAAAAAGTAAGTTTATTATCACCACTTATATGTCACCATATGCGACCCAGAGATTCATTTTGTTCCTGGCCTACTCAATAAGTACAATAACCATAATAGGGCCAGTGAAGGACTGTACCGAACAGGTTGGACAACCAGTCTGCAAGATACAAAAGACTGCAAATACAGAAGAAATACATAATAATAAATATATAAGCGGATTCATAGGATATGGGAACAATCCTATGGGGCAAGTTTAGTTTCCGCTCTGTTTGAAGAATTATTTGTTGAGGGATAATAACTGTTCCTGAACCTCTTGGCATGAGTCCTGAAGAGGTTCAGTGTTTTAAATGTAATGTAAATCAAAGTCTCAGTTCTTTTCTCCATAAATGTGATATGATGCTTTGTTGAAGAAGAGCTGAGAGGTTCTTGCAACGTCAGCACCACTAATCCTTCAGCAGCACTTGTAAAAAAACTGACCATCTGATCAATTGATTCATGCATCTGTTATTTAAATTACACTTCTTGCAGAGTGTTGGATTCCATCAGATTGTATTGTCCGTGTTGTTGATGGGTTTTCTTTCCCTGATTTGCAATTGATGCAAATTGATTCAGGAGCAGCTTCTTCTTCTAAGTTAGCCTTCTGAACAGTCCATGAACATGACCTTGCTAATCCTGCTTTGCGGTATATAGTTCTTTCATTTCTTATTGTCAATTATACTAGTTTTTATGTCCTGCGCTCTACTGTGCCAAAAAGCAACACATTTCATAAAGTTTCTTAGATATAATAAGGCGTATTTTGCGAGTTGTAAGCCACTGGCATAAAACAACAGAGCAAATGACCTATTCTGGAGTTTTATTCACATGATTTATGAAGGAAGACTGAGTTTATACTTGTTGGAGTTTAGACATTTAAGATTAGATTTCAGTGAAACATAAGATCCTCAGACATTTTATTAGGGTGCATCTGAGGGGAGTGGGGAGGACGTCCCCTCCTGTGGGGTTATCCAGAAGAAACATCTGCTCTTTAATATTAAAAAAGACCATATTTGAAAGAGGTGAGATAATAATAATTACTTTTGAATAATAAGATAAAACGGATCTTTTGCCTAAAGGAGAAATCACAAATAACCCATCAAAATAGCCTCCTATTGTTTTACAAACTAAATATGAAATTGTAACATCATGCATCTCACTACTAATCACCGCTCATTTAGGTAACCACAGTATACTTGCGAAGAGCAGAAAGTGTGCAGTAAGGGTATGAAAAGCTGTAAGGAACAACTGAGAATAGCCAATTCAAGCCAACAGGAAAAGCAAAAAATCATTCACTTTGTTACATTGACTATCAAAAACATTCGATTCTGTCCCACACTCACTGTTAATAGAAGTTCATAATGTACACAAATACACCCAACACTTGCGAAATTCGCACAATATATGATGAGGCATTGGCGTGCTCTAATCGCTCTGTCTATTCTCATTCAAAAAAGAACAACCACCAATAAATAAAAAGAGATATTTCTCGGTGTGACTCTTTAAATCCACGGTGGTTTTGCCTGGTTTTAAATTTTCTCTCTAATTTACTGAATTGTATAAAGATAGGGAAACAAATTAGCAAAATGAAACATACAGACAAACAAATTATACCTTGGCATACCTTCTATACATGGATACATGGATGAATTAAAATTATACTCTCCATCCATAAAAGGTAAAACAATTAATTCAAATAGTAGAGCTATTTTGAAAAGATAGAAACATCACCTTTGGTCTTGATAAGTGCAGAACATACAACAGATTTTGTAGTACCATTAAGAAGGCCACTCATGCAAGCAGCCCTGATGGAAATAAATCAAATATTCTCATGTTAGATTTCCAGAGCTGGAATCCACAACTAAACACTTAAATAATGCAGCAAGCAACATCATGTTAAGGTGGTTAAAATCTCTATTGCTACTCAAAGCTGATAAATATCGTATGGTGGTCTCCAGACGCTAGAGCGCTTCCCCTTTACGGAAAGCAGAAAGCAGAAACTGGGCTGGATTAAAAGTTTGTTTACGGAGAAGAGGTTTCTTACTTGCATATGCTATTTTGCTGACAGATATACAGTTTCTGGAAAATATAATCGAAGTTTGCAGAGGATGATTGTTGTGTTCTTCTGCTTTCGGGAGACCTGGATATCCCCGTCACTCTAGATGCAGTTTTACAGATCGCGGACATCACATTTACTATCAAGATGGGACTGATGAATATTTCAAAGGCAGAGGAGTAGGAGCATGCTTCATTATCCACTGCTGGTGGTGTACAAACATGGCAGTTCTGTTCCAGTCCTGCTCTCTGAACCTGGAAGATCTTGGGAACAACTATACTCCACTTTATCTCTCATGGGAGTTTTCAGCAATCATCTTGGTGGCGGGGTATAGCCCACCACAGGCCCGAGTCCAACAGTCTCTATTGAGCGGGGCGACAGGCATCAATAAACAGCACACCCTGATGTTTTCCCCGTCGTCTTGGGGAATTTTAACCGAGCTAGCGTGAAACAGTCTCTAAATAGTTATTAACAACATATCACTTGTGGAACCAGAGGAGTAACACATAGGACCACTGTGATGCAACAATCATCTCACTTACTGTGCCATTCTACACCTGTAATTTGGAAAGTCTGATCTATGGATAGATATTGAAGACCACAGCAACAATAGAGGGGACCAATTAGGTTTAGATACAGGAGACACAGGAGCACTTACAAAACAACTTTGAGTTCATAGACTGGACTGTTCAGCATTTTTATTCAAATCTGAATGAATACTCCCCAGTTATTACTGACTCTAAAAACCTGTGTGGATGTGTCTATGCCTACCAGAATATATTATACATAGCTGAATCAAAATCCGTACATGAACCAAGAGATTTGTAAACGTCTGGGGAAGGACAATATCGGTGCATTAAAGTCTGGTGATCCAGGACTGCGCAAGAAGTCCAGGTATGACATACGGAGGATTATCTCAAGAGCAAAATAACCATTTTGATTGAGGTTGGAGGCGTAATTGGATGCACGTCAAATCTGGCAGTGCTTGCAGGCCATTACTTCCAACAAAGCGCAAACACAATGAATTGCGGAGATGTTTCGCTCCCAGTGGGGATTAACACCTTTTATGCACGCATTGAAAGGGGGAATACAACTACTGCAATGAGAGTCTCTGCAGCATCCACTGACCCTGGGATCTCTGACTCGGAAGCCGATTTCGGAAGGTCTTTCAATACGTTAAGTGCTTGCAAGGGAGCAGCCCCGATGCCGTACCTGGTAGGGCTCTGAAATTCTGTGTCAACTAACTGTCGTGTGTATTCAATGGTATTTTCAACTTCTCATTGCTCCGATTGTAAGTTCCCACCTGCTTTAATAGGGAGAAGTCATACCAATTCCCAAGAAGAACAGGGTGAGATGCCTTAATGACTATTGTCCAGCAGCACTCAGTTCCACAATGAAGGACTTTGAGAGGTTGACTATGGCTTGAATCAACCCCTGCCTCAGCTAGGACATAGACCCAATGTAATTTGCATATCACCACTATTTGTCTACAGCGGATGTGATTTCATTGGCTCTTTCCGCGGCCATGGATCACCTGGAGGATAATAATACTTACGTCAGACATAACACGATCGTTTGAACAGGTATGATCAAAAAGCTCCAAAACCTGGGCTGCCGAACCTATCACTGCAAATGAATCGTTAAGTTCCTCACCAGAAGACCACTGTCTGTGCAGAATGGAAATAATATCTCCACTTGGCTGATAATCAAGACTGGCGCAACTTAATGATGAGTGCTTATCCCACTGTTCTTTTCTCTCTGCATCCATAATTGTGTGGCTAGACACAGCTCTAGTGCTATCTCTAACGTTGCTGAAGACACAACTATTATTGTCAGAGTTTCAGATGGTGATGGAAGTGCGCAGAGGAGCGAAACATTTCAGCTTGTTGAGTGGTGTTGTAGCAAAAATCTTGAGCACAATGTCAGTAGGACAAGGGAATTGATATTGGACTTCACAAAGATTAAGATGAGGGGGCACACACCTGTCCTCAAAAAGGTGTCAAGATCTCTGAGCATCCTACCTGATCCCAACATTGTCTACCTTCAGATCGTTCATCTTCCAAAGAACCTTCTCTCTAGTAATGGTAACTTCAGATACTCATGACCCGTCAATACCTGGAACTTCCACCATACTGCTGATGTCTTCCACATGAAGATTGATGCAAAATACTTTTTCAGATCGTTCACCATTTGCTTGTCCCACATTAGTACATCTTCAGCCTCATTTTCCAGCGGTCCAATATTCATTCTTTCTTCTCTTTTATGCATCTGAAGAAACTTCTGGAATCGACTTTTTATATAATTGTCTAGCTTACTGTCATATTCCATCTTTAACTTCATGATTTTTAGTTGATATTTATTGATATTTAAAAGCTTCCTCTAATTTCCCACTGTTTTTTGTTCTGTTATGCTCACTCTCTTTGGGATTGACTTCTTTTGTTAGCCACGGTTGTGTCTTCTTGTTTTTGGAACACTTCTTCCTCCATGGGACGGATATATCATGTGCCTTCTGAATTGCTTCCAGAAATTCCAGCCATTGCTGCTCTGCCGTCATTCCTGCCAGTGTTATTTTCCAATCAATTCTGCACACCTCCTATCTCATGCCTCTATAATTTCCTTTACTCCACTGTAATATTGATATATCTGACCTTAACTTCTCCTTCTCAAATTTCAGGGTGAATGCCATCATATTATAGTCACTTACCCCGATAGGGTTTTTTACCTAATGCTCTCTAATCAATTCCAGTCTATTGCACAATATGCAATCCAAAATAGCTGATCCACTAGTGGTCTCAACCACAGGCATTCAAGAGATTCCCCCTCTTGGAATCCCACAACATCCTGACTACCAATCCTACCTGCAAATTGAAATCCCCCATGACAATTGTAACATTGTCCTTTTGGCATGCATTTTCTATCTCCCGCTGTAACTTGTCGATCACATCCTTTTACTGTTTGGGGGTTTGTATATAACTACCATTAGGGTCTTTTTACATCTTCAAAGCCCGATGCTCCAAAGAGGCACATCCATCAGTTAGGAACCGCATCACTCATGCCATGCCCAATTCTTATTGCTACAGTTGGGGAGGAGGTACCTGAGCTTGAGGACATTCACACAAGGAACCACTTTTTCCCCTGTGCTATCAGCAGAATACAATGCAACCGATGGATGAATATGAAATATATAAGTATTGTCGATATCAACAAACAATGAAAATACCTCATTCTGCAATAAAGGGAAATGTTTAATTGGAATTTACTTCAATGATTAAGAAAATCTGCGATGCAATCGTCAAAATGCAGCAAAGTGATAAACGCTTTCGCTATACCTATATTAATATTCTTTTGGTGCAATATGTTGGCCTGTTACCGATCTGGAAAACTTACAAAGAAAAAACGAGGGACTGAATGAAAAGTTTTAGGAACACATTATGTGCACTCGAACGCACTGAGTTAAGCAATAGCCTATAACTTTCCTTTGGACTTGGAGGCAATTTGATGCAGCAGGGCTGAGGCCGAGAGCCAGGAGAATCCCGAAGTCCGATTGACTTGTGCACCAGGCCGAGTTGGAAATGTTGGGTACAGTTCCCCGGAGTATTGAAGCGACAGAACCAGATATTTTGGAAGGCACTGGGGGCCGGGTTGAAATTGAAAAGTCGGGTACAGAACGATACCGGAGTCTACGCCCCCAGACCGTATCGAAGTGAGTGAAGTGGTGCTTGGATGATGATTTAAGCTCTTGGCCAGACTGATAAACGTTAGAGTATCAGGGTCTGAGGCGAAAGAGAGGGGCGGTTCAACACTGAGGAGTCCAGTAGAACAGAGGGATCTAGGAATACAGATACAAAATTCCCTAAAAGTGGCGTCACATCTAGACAAGAGTAGTAAAGAGAGCTTTTGGTACAGTGCCCTTTATAAATCAAAGTATTGAGTATAAGAGTTGGAATGTAATGGTGAGGTTGTATAAGACATTGGTGAGACCGAAATTGGAGTATTGTGTGCAGTGTTGATCACCTAATTACAGGGAGGATATTAATAAGGTTGAAAAAGTGCAGAGAAGGTTTACCAGGATGTTGCCGGGACTTGAGAAACTGAGCTACAGAGAATAGTTGACTAGTTTAGGAATTTATTCCCTGGAGCGTAGGAGAATGAGGGTAAATTTGATAGAGGTGTATAAAATTATGATGGGTATAGATGAGTGAATGCAAGCAGGCTTTTTCCACTGAGGCTAGGGGAGGAAAAATAAACAGAGGACATGGGTTAAGGGTGAAGGAGGAAAAGTTTAAAGGGAACATTGGGGAAGGTGCTTCTTCTCGCAGAGAGTGGTGGGAGTGTGGAATGAGCTGCCAGATGAAGTGGTAAATGCGGGCTCACTGTTAACATTTAAGAAAAACTTGGACAGGTACATGGATGAGAGGTATATGGAGGAATATAGTTCAGGTTCAGGTCAGTGGGACTAGGCAGAAAAATAGTTTGGCACAGCCAAGAACGGCCAAAAGGCCTGTTTGGTGCTGGAATGTTCTATGGTTCTATGGTTCTAAAAAGATAACGAATGGAAGAGCATGTCCTTCCATGGAAGATATCGCCACGATTTGAGCAGACTAGATTTTGACAAGAACGGCTGGCTCTTAATTGAAGGTTTCATCCCAGAAACAGAAGGATTTCTTACGGCAACATGGGAACAGTTGGTTAGCATGAAAATATCTAAAATACAAAAACAAAAGACCAACAAATTGAAGATGATAAATTCAGACAAAGACAAGAGATACAATCCAACACATTACAAGATCCTGCAGCATTGATTAATTACAGTGGAAAGCATCATTCATCAAAATATTGCTTCACAGTGCACATTCTTAAAAGACACAGTACCTTACTATAAATACAAACCTGATTCAGTTTTAGAATCAAAGTCCTGCAAATTGCACTATGGCTGATCCATCATTACAGAGAGGACAATGTATCCAGGATAAAAAGGCAAGAAGAACTTACTTACTGAATAGACATAACCATTCCAAACACATGTGACATACAGAAATCAATTGCTGAAAAACACCAGAGATCTGCTGAATTAGCAAAATAAACTGAAAGACTGTGCAGCACGCTGTCCCAATAGTAATATCTGCAACTGGTATCATCCCAAAGTCACTACATAATAACATTAAACAATTAGTTCTACAAAGAAATATTTATGTAAATCCACAGAAAGCAACAATGTTAAACACCACTAGAGTAGTCCGGAATTTCCTATCAATTGAGAGATGAGTGTGTTTGGCTTGCCTGCGCCTCAGGAAAAACCAGTTTGAGCTTAGAAAAAATAAATCATAACCTATTAATAAAGCAATTCTTACCCTGACGATGTAGTTCATAGTGCATTACAATGGGATAAAGTGCAAACTAGGAAATAAAAGACAAAATGAAGGTTCAATATAAAGGCTTTGCATTGGTGTTTAAAAGTGACAGCTTCAGTCTGCATCCTTTACACATTAGTAGCAAATATCCGAGTCTATGCGGTTTATATATATATATGTGTGTTTGTCTGTACCTCAGACATTTGCACAGTACAGTAGTTTTAGGTGAGGATCTCTGCAGTTTAGGAGCGTAGTTCAATTAAAATCTGACCTGCCAATGACCCTTTGGCCTTGTACCTTATTGTCTGCCTGCTCTGCATTTTCTCAGCAACTGAAACACTGTTTCCCTGAGCTATTCTGTTCTCTTTTTCCTTGTACGGCCTCATTGCGCCGATATGATGAAATGATGTATTTGCATCTCATGCAGAAAGGTTGTCTATTGTACCTCGGTGCATGTGCCAATAATATGGCAATTTACCGATTTATTGTTGTCAACAATACAGCGCCTCACAGAGTGATCGTCAGCAGTTGCCAACACTTCACTAAGCTCTCTGACAAATACGACGTCCATCACTAAGACGCTTCTGGTCTCTCCCATTCATGGAGATTCATCTCCACTTTTCCACCCCTCCTCCATCACTGAAATTGAAAACTACCAGCCTTCTTTCTTCTCATTCTGTTGGGTTATCATTACGAAACATCACTGTGACTCTCTCCACAGAGGCTGCCCGACCGGAGTATTTCCCGCATATTCTGCTCCTGTTTTGATGCAAGAGCAGTGGACACTTACCAAAATGCACAGTGTCCTGCTCTCCATATTTCCACAGCAGATGAACATTAACATCGTCTGATAATGATGCAAACAATGCGTTAAATAGTGTGAAATGTTGTTGTTGATGTTGATGTGCAGTCAGGATTGCAATAGGATATCAGGGGAATGTTCGCCTTCACATGTAAGTAGTATCACAATATCAGTATTGTATCTTTTCTAAGACATACATCGCTGTTAGTTCCGATGTCTGTTAACAGCATTTTACTTTATGTCCTAATATCCAAGGATGCATTGAATTAATTCATGTAATCTCAAACACTGAATCTTGAAATGCAGTTATAATATTCTTTGTCAGTTGAGCTACTGAACTTTTTGACTATGTTCTCTGTTCCCATGAAAGACGTTCAACAGATACACAAGGAGACTCTGCGGGCACAGACTGAAACACTGAGAGTGAACACGATCCTGATGAGGGAGAAGGTGAAGGTTTTCCAGCTGGTTGATCGATACGCTGAGCTCACGGTCATTTCTACTGTTCAACATCGGAGTCTGGTGGAATATGAGCTACTGGCAAGAGGCAGAGTCCACGAGGAGTGGAGACAGAAGCATCTCAGTGGAGAGCTGGAAAAAATCGGGATAGATCGCTTGTTCCAGAGCACCTTTTCCCAGACTAAATCCAAATCTGGGAGTTCTGCAGCATTGGTCGGAATCCCTGGGATTGGGAAAACAACAATGGTGCAAAAGATTGTTTATGACTGGGCCGCAGGGAAAATATATCAGCAATTCCAGTTTGTCTTCAGTTTCAAATTCCGGGATTTAAACACCATTAATTGTCGAATAAACTTGAGGGACCTGATTCTGGATCAGTATCCTTACTTTGGGAACATCCTGAGAGAGGTCTGGAAGAACCCAGAAGGATTGCTGTTTATATTCGATGGTTTGGATGAATTTAAGCACACAATTCATTTTGCTGACAATCGAAGAGACACAGAATGCGACCACCAGTGCTCAGATCCCGAGTGGTGGTGTGAAGTGTCTGACATTGTGTACAGTTTAATCCAGGGCAAGCTGCTCCCAGGGTGTTCAGTGCTGGTGACCAGCCGAACCACTGCGTTACCCTTATTGGAAAAGGCAGAGATTAGTGTCTGGGCTGAAATCCTGGGATTGGTTGATGAAAAACGGAAGGAATATTTCATCAGACATTTTGAAGATCAGACGGTGGCAGCAGCTGTTTTCAAATATGTGAAGGAGAACGAGATCCTGTACACCATGAGCTACAACCCCTCCTACTGCTGGATCCTCGCTCTGGCACTGGGTCCCTTCTTCACACAAAGAGTCAGGGACCCGCAGCGAGTTCCCAAGACCATCACCCAACTGTACTCCTACTATATTTACAACATCCTGAAAAACCACGGCCGTGAGATTGAGAACGCCCATGATGCGTTACTCAGGGTTGGTCAGATGGCCTTCAGAGGAGTGTATGATAGGACGATTGTGTTTACAGATGGAGATTTGATCAAGAACAATCTTCAGCCTTCCCAGTTCATGTCCGGGTACTTGATGGAGCTATTGGAAGGAGGGGATGCTCCCCCGTGTGTGGTGTACACATTCCCACATCTCACTATCCAAGAATTTGTAGCTGCAGTTGCAGAATTCCTGAATCCACATCCCGGGGATATCCTGAAATTCCTCACTGAAGCCCAGAACACGACAGATGGGCGATTTGAGGTATTTCTTCGTTTTATTGCTGGTCTCTCCTCCCCAATGACAGCTCGGGGCCTGGAGGAGTTTCTGGGTCCATTTCCTCATGAAACAACCTGCCAGGTGATTGACTGGGTGAAGGAGGAGGTTAAACGCCAGAGTGGAAACACGAGGAGTGAAGCTGGTAAAAAGAGCCTCCTGAACACATTGCACTACCTGTTTGAGTCTCAGAATCGCTGGCTGGCTCAGGCCGCACTGGGATCTGTGAAAACACTTTCATTCAGTGGATTGACACTGACCCCGATTGACTGCGCGGTCCTGTCTCATGTCATCGGACTCTGTGATACAATAAAACACCTCGACCTGGAGAACTGTCACATTCAGTGTGAAGGAATCCAGCGGCTGGGACCCGGGCTGCACAAGTGCCAGGAGTTGAGGTAACTTGATTTGTCTCTCCAAACTATGAAACTGTTCCATTGTGCAGTTTCAATGTAAAACGATTTGGCTAAAACTGTAGGATATCAGGTAATAAAAGACTGTGTTAAATTACCAGGGTATAGGTCAGTAATTCCCAAGGACGGGAGGGTTTTGTGGTTCCTTGTGAAGGGATGTTGGAGGCTTCATCAGATCAGTGGACAACGGCCATTGGTTTAATGGTAGTAAATCACAGGAATGGCCGTGTTTCTCACTGCCTGTGACACGTCCATTGATAATATTCCTTCTCACTGTTACTGACACCCAGACCGACACTGACTGCAGCAGTGGGTCAGAGATTCACTCCCCCTTCCCGGTGAGGGACAAGAGACCGTCAGCAGACTGTCCCAGTGAGAAGGAAAGAAATACCATTGTGAGATTGTCCTCCCCTGCCCTTCCCCATGTGTGACTATCACCATCACTCACTACTAGATACTCAGACTCCATGGGCTCATCTCCCGTTCCAAATTTGGGTCTCAGTTCAGACACACCCCTCCCGTGCAAAATTTTACTGGATCAACCTATCATGTTGGACTCTTCCCCATTCTCCTTCCTCCTGTTGGATCTCTCTTCCCCATTACCCTTACTCCTGCATGTTCTGTCTTCCTATCCCTTTTCCTCAGGTGGTGCCTCTTCCACATCTCCTATCGGAATTATAATTTATGAAGTTATAATTCACAAATCCTCCTCACTGTGGGTATATCTCCCACATTTCTGCCCTGACCCTACCAATGCTCTCAAGTCAGTAACACTTCTTTTCACCATCTGGGAGTGACACAGAATGTGTGGAGTTTACAGGGTCACACCGACAGACTAAATTACTGACATTCGGTGAATACCCTGGAGCTGGTCGGTGAGGGACATTGACAGTGATGGGAACTCCAATCAGTGATTTACTGAAGATTTTAATGTTTCCTGAAATATCCGAGTGAGAGAGGTTTTCTCAGACTCACGGTTTTTGAATCACTTTTTTTAAATCTATTTGTCTGTTTGGCTTTAGACTTGGGGCAAATAAACTGGGAGATTCTGGAGTGAAACTGGTGTCTGCGGCTCTGAGGAACCCAGAGTGTAAAATACAGCAACTGTGGTAAGTACCAGACTGTCGGAGATTGTGTTTACCGTCACTGGGTGTCTGACACTGAACATTAATGTGATCAGTAATTGTGTTACTGATAAACACTGGGGATTTGCACCGTCTCCTGTCTCTGTGTCCTTCACCCTCACTCTCTCTCATCTCCAGGTTGAGGGATGTCGGTCTCACAGATTCTGGTGCCGAGGATCTCGCCTCCGCTCTCAGTGCAAACCCATCACTGACGGAGCTGGACCTGAGTGATAATAAACTGGGAGATTCAGGAGTGAAACTGGTGTCTGCGGCTCTGGGGAACCCGTAGTGTAAAATACAGAAACTGGAGTAAGTACCAGACTGTGGGAGATTGTGTTTACAGTCACCAGGTGTCTGACCCTGAATATTAATGGGATCAGTAATTGTGTTACTGATAAACACTGGGGATTTTTACCAACCCTGTCTCTCTGTCTTTCATTCCCACTCTCTCTCGTTATCTGCAGGCTGAGGAAGGTTGGCCTCACAGATTCTGGAGCCGAGCATCTCGTCTCCGCACTCAGTACAAACCCATCACTGATGGAGCTGAACCTGGGAATTAACTCCCTCACAGACCGATCTGCACCCGCTCTCTGTCGCCTCATATTGACCCTCCCAAATCTGGAGTGGATCCGGTGAGTGTTTGTGTTAACGTTCAATGTGATAAAATATCAGGGGTATTGGTCTGTGAGCATGTTGAAACATTATCCCCGTACCCTGTTACTGACAATGATGTGTAAACTGTTTATTTCATCTCTGTTCTTCAATGTGTTTCAGACTGGTGGGGAATCGGTTCAGTGAGGCCGGGGAGAAGGAACTAAGATCGGTGCAGGATCACAGACCTGGACTGATAGTGATCCTTTGAACATCTGAATGCGTGAACATCCCCACACTTATGGTGACATTTTCACCGATTCCCCAAGCTCCTCTTTAATGCCCGCACTCCAGGTTTGATTCCTAATGATTCTAACGGAACGGGCTCTAGTCTCGCGCTTTGTGACTTTTGAAGCTGTCCTGCAGTGACGTATTTCCTCCTCTTGTCCAATGCCTCTGATTCTGACGCATGACCAAGTTCGAGATCTCACACAAGTTAGGCTCTGCGGAATTGCACAGTCAGGAAGAGCCCAGTGGCCGGGTTCATTCTAGGACACGAGTATCCCGGGGTGGGATTATCCGGGGAGAGAATCCTTTTGTTTACTTTGCTGAGGACAGTACTTTCGGCTGTCTGGCCGATACAATGAAGTTAAATTGACAAATACTTCGGCAGTGACCCTGGATCTACAGGGATCTCTGAAGTGTGATTTTATAATCATCGGTTCCCCGATGCAGAGTGACGGTGAGAAACGGGACTGATGATTCAACCTGTCATTCGGTGTCGCCGGTCAGTTAATTTTGTGTGACTGTGAGTGAGTCGGGAGCAGCTTATTTATTCCCGCACGTTACATTGTACATTTGTCATGATGAAATCAATAAACAGCTGTAACTTCCTGTCTTGTCGGACTTTAGTCTCATTAGAGGAGAATCAGTGACCTGGGGTTACTGCTGCCCCCCAGCACCCGGTGAACTGAAATAATGGGTCTGAGCTCCTCACACTGGTACAGCAGCGTCTCAGCTGAGGGATGTCAGTCTGGTGGCGTCTGGTCTTCAGGACCTCTTCACTCCTCATCCCCCAGTCAGTCTGATACACCACTTCCTCATACCCCAGAATCACGCACTCCCCTGACCACCGCCTTCCTGCGTGCTCTCCTTGCCCCCGCAGACAAATACGACAAAAGATATTGGAAGCTCATACACTGTATGATATCTGACCTGCATCGACAAAGGTTGCGAACAAGACAGGGATGGGGAATCGAACAGAAGCAATCAACACGGAGTGAAGCTCCCTCTACACCGCCCATCTCATACTCCCGGTGTCTGACACTGACTTAAGCTCCACACGAAGGATCCCATTACACACTCCCAGGTCACACACATAGTGAAGCTCCCTTCACGCCATCCCAATACACACTCTCCGTGTCAGGCTCAGAGTGAAGTTCCCTCTGCATCTCCCCATCACGCACTCCCATTGTCAGACACTGACTGAAGCTTCTCCTGCATATTCCCATGACACACTCTGAGGATCAGTCACAGTTTTAATCTTCGTCCTCCCCATCTATTCACACAGTCCCGGTGTCAGAAATAGAGTGTACCTCTGTCCACATCATCCCATCATACATTTCCGGGTCAGACGCAGAGTGGTTCATAAAACACAGTCCAATCACACATTCCCAGGGTCAAACACAGAGTGGACCTCTCACAACGGCATACCATCACACACTTCCGGGGTTAGGCAAAGGATTAAGCTACCCCCAACCCTTCAGAACGCACACTCCCAGTGTCAGACATAGTGTTAAGCTCCCAAAACACTGTCCCAACAAATAGTCCTGGAGTCAAGCACTGAGTGAAGATCCCTCCGCATCGTCCCATCATACACTCTGGGGCTCAGATACAGAGAGAATTCCCTCTACCCTGTCCCATCGCACACTCCCAGAGTCGGACTTTGAGAAAATCTCCCTCCAGACAGACCCATCATAAAATTCCTGTGTCAGACACAGAGAGTGGCAGCTTCCATGACATAGGAAGGGAAAGCAAAGAGGTCCTGAAAAGAAATTTTTTAAATCCAAGTCGAAAGCTGAGAAGCAGGACCTCCCAGTTGGTAATTTCTGGATTGGTGTCTATGCCACGGACTTGTGCAGAACTCTGTGAATGTTAATTTGCATGTGGAGTCAGTGGCGAGGAAGGTTCTAGAATGCAAGAGCAGGGATGCAATGTTGAGGCTTCACAAGGCACCTGAGAGGTCTCACCTTGAGGATTGTGTACAGTTTTCGGCTCCTCATCTTAGTAGAGATAAGCTTGTGTTGGAGAAGTTCAAGAGGAGGTTCATTAGGATAATTCCAGGAATGAAAGGTTTATCATACCAGGAACTTTTGATTGCTCTGGGTCTGCACTCGCTGGAATTTAGAACGAAGAGGAGGATCTCGTTGAAACCATTCGAATGGTGAAAGGCCGAGACAGAATAGATGTGGAAAGGGTGTTCTCCATGTTGGAAGAGTCAAGGACAAGACGACACACCCTCAGGTTAGAGAGGCGTCCCTTCAAAACAGAGATGCGAAACCAAAGGGCGGTGAATTTGTGGAATTGCATATGTAACCCCCTGGGTCGCCTCAGGCTCGCTCAGCTCGTTCTCGTCTAGGGGGAGCAGCCTTCGGCCCCGCCAAACTGGGTAATCAGCTGGTATGGATGCTGTGTGATGTCCCCGCCTCGCCATAAACAGACAGTACACCATATGCGATTAAATGAGTACAATTTATAAAGGTTACTATAACTAAGTGATTAATAACGATACAGTATATATGAAGGAAAAACAATAAAGAAAAGGCGCCAAACTTATCAAAATCCAAACCACTTCGTGCACAACCGTTGGAGCTCAATTACTGAAGTCTTCTGGCCACCATTCGATCCCCTCCGAACTCCTCGACTCGCAGCTCAGGACCACCCGAAGTGGTCAACCAAACACATCTATCGTCGTCTCTTCTCCTCAGGGTACCTCCTGACCTCGGACCCCCGCTTGGGGTCCGTTCCTCGCCCAGTTTACAGCATCGCGTCCTCTCTCTCTCTCACCCCCTCGCGCCGATCTGCCCAAAAGCCCGCCAACAATAGCTTACAGACTCAGAAGAAAAAACAACATTAATCCCAATTGGTTTACAAAGGAAGACAATTCTCGTTATCAGTAAATTTTAACCCAAACAAGCTTCTAGCACTCTCTCGCAACAAAGAAGTATTCCTACTTTTAACAAAACAAAGAAGCCATTTTGATTACATACACAGTAACAAAGAAAAAGAAGAAATCCCCTTTACACTTATACTGCTGTGGAGGCCAGATCGTTGGGTGTTTTTAAGGCAAAGATTTATTGGTTCTTAATTGGAGATGGCATCAAAGGTTACAGGGAGAAGGCCGCGCAATGGAGTTGAGGAGGAGGAAAAAATGATGTGCGACGATTGCAAGGCTGATCCTTCTCGATGGGCCAAATGGCCTAATTCTGCTACTATGTCTGAAGTTCTTATGGTCCGTGGAAACGGAGAGAAGGTTAGACTGATCCATGGAGCAATCGCTGGTGGTGGGGTGGGGGGGGGGGGATCCCCGACACTGCTGGGGTTGGCTGTACTTTTGAGCTCGAGGATTCTCTGGTCCTGATGTCAAACAGGTGAAAGCGCGGTAATGCGACGTTGGGCTGTGAGGGGGAGCTCCTCGATGGAGAGTGGGGAGTCGTTGTATGGTCTCAATTTCCCTCGGTAGATTTCTTTAACGATTTATGGAATAAATCAAACCCAAACCACATGCAAAATATAATACAATTTATATTTTACTGTGATTCACTCTGTTCCAGCAGCCTCTCTTCACAAACGGAGAGCATATTCTGATTGCACAGCCCCCTGTTAGTACCCGAAGTAATTCCTCTGTCCCGTCATACCTTCACAGACCGTCGGTCCCCAAATTAATTCTATTGCCTCGTGTTCTCCCTACAGCCCCACATCAGTTCCCAAACTAATCCCACTACCCTGCTCATTTCCCCTGTCCGTGTCAGACCTTAAACTAATCACACTGTCTCTCGCAACAGCCAGGGTCGGTGCCCGAGCTAATCACACTGTCTCACTCTCTCCCCACAGCCCGTGTCAGTCCCCGAACTAATCACACTGTCCCACTCTCTCCCCACCGTCTTTTGTCAGTCTCTGAATTAATCACACTGTCCCACTCTCTCCCCACAGTCCTGTGTCAGTCAGAAATAGAAATATAGTCATCAGCAACTCTCTGAATGCCCCATTCTAAAGATGCTATGCAGGATATGGTTCAGCTGCAACAGACCAGATGCCCCCGAGCCCACATCCCATTCTTCCGATGCTATGTGGGATACGGTCTGTTTGGAAGTGGAAAGCAGGAATTCAGAGTGTTGCGGGCTCAGTCTCTACACTCCGGCTGGAGGACAATTACGAAATGGAATGGCGGTGGATTGGTGATCTTCGACAAATTAGAGTGATGCGCGGTGAGCAGTCGATTGCTCCTGTAAGCAACACAATTTCCATTATTAGAGGTGAAATAGCTGAAGGGATTGTTTGTAGCCGTGACAAAGTGGAGTCAAATGATACAAAACACAATTTATCATTTACTGACTTATGTTAAAACAGACCTACGTGTCGAAAATAGACTGGACCGTCATTTAAATAAGCTGCCACGTTGTTATAAGATCGAAGTGTCTGCACTGATAGAGACTCGGACCTAGAAAAGCAGAGACCAGCATCACTTCAGAAAGCCTAGCGAGGTGAAATTATGAAACAGTGACGATATCACCAACTTAATTCACAACAGAAGAAGAAAACATTGCGATCGAAGTATGGAAAATGTAAAACCATTTGATGCCTGAAACCTCCATTCCGGAAACGCGTTTCAGCCGATGGTAGCATCTGTGCTCAGTAACAGTGCGGATACCGCAGCAGAGTAACGACGGCACCATACATAAAGTGAGCAGCTCCGGCATCTTACCGGGGACACCAACCGCTACAAGCGTAGGATAGAAAATGGCCGCGATGTAGTAAATCGTCGAATATCCCATATTCCGTCAAAAGCGGCGTTTCAGCTGCTCAAATGGGCTGGTGATCGGTTTAGCAGACTTTTATTGAGGTGAGAGCAATTCCGCTGGGGCAATTAGCGTGGGATTCACGTCAGGGCCATTAGTGACAACCAACTGCAGAAACACTAACGTTAATCTATTTTTACTCGCTGTTCCCGTGTAATGAATTTCTCTCCTCAAGGGATATTGCAATCTATTTACTGTAAAACAAAATATGATGTGAATTTTCCATGAAACCTGAATTCAGCTATTTAAATAGAATATTTTTATATCATTGTTGCTTTAAAACAGGCATTCATCTTGGAATCGATTTATTTTGTAACGTTTGTCGGAGCACATTCGCTTCTGAAATTGAGGGAAGGAGATCGTTCTGGCGGGTGAAATGGAGAACACTTCTTTATTAAAGGGAAACATTCGTTCATTCTTTTCTTTTGTTTGTTCCAGTCATTCCGGGCGGTGCGAGTGATGGAATAAACAATGACAGCTGGCATGTATTAGAATAACACTGCACTTATATTCCTCCACAAACAATTTAAAAGATCCATAGCGATAGTCCAGAGACCTGTGATCAAAAAGGGAGCGTGTCTTCGGGAAATTAGCGAGGGCTGTGGAAAGTTTGAAGAACAATGTTTTCTAGCGCACACATGGGCCGTTTGGCAGGAACCTGACATCTGCCAGTGAATGACTTGACCACCCCATACCCGTGACGTGAGATGCAGTCTATTTAACTTTAAAGGTACTCTCAAATCTGCCACAATTCTACCACCATTTCTCCATCCATTCTCAGTTTGAACAAATATAGTAAGTAAAATCTGTGCACAATCCGCAGGTTCTCAGTCTGTTGTATTATTTGCCACGAAGTTGGGTTATTTTTCTCCTGATTTACTTTCAGATATATTGCCTTTCGAGCGTCACTATAAGTCTGTGTGGAACACCGGATGTGTTCAAGCTCACCTGTCAATCACACTTGCTTCTGCTCCTGCAGTGCACCGCTCCGTGCCGATTGTGGTTCTCGTACCGATGAGCGGAGCTCGGCTTGTTGGAGAAAGTCTCATCACTCTTGTTTCCATTGTGGAACTCGTACTAATGTGCGACCCTCTGTTGACTCGAGAAAGGATCACCTCTGCCTTCAAATCCATCCTTCCAAAGTGAATCACTTCGTACCTTTCCGGTTTGAACTCCGTCTGTAACTGCTCAGCACTGCTCTGCGTCCTGTCACTGTCCTGTTGGTAATCTGTGACACACTTCTATACTCTCCGTAACTGCACCAACCTTCAAATCTCTGAAAATACAATAAACCACCCTTCCACCTCCTCATACAAATCATTCATAAAAGCACAATAATCCGGAGGTTTCAGAACAGATCTCTGCAGCACTCCACTGTTCATGGACATCCGGGGAGAATTTTTTCCATCCACAACTATCCTTTGCTTTCTGCAAGTTAACACACGGTCCTTCGACGGAGCATATCCTGAAACTGCTTTTCCTGCCGATTTTTCTGGGTTCTCACTGGGCACAAATCAAACAATTCTTGTAATAATGTACATCTCCGCTCAGATTTGGACACCAACACAGATTCTTCAACCGTTCCATAGATCTATCTGATCCTTGATGCCCACAAATGTCACGGTGTCATGCATCATCTGGTTTCTTTCACAATTCCGCTCCTCAAATTTACCACTCTCAAGTGTAATCCAAATCCATGCCTGTATCCATCGATATTTCCCATAAATATCAGGATCCTCTCCTGTTTGTACCTTTTCTAACTCCTGATCCTGTTGCTGTGTCATGACTAAGTCTATGTGTGTACAGTCTGCTGGTTTTTCTGTCATTCCTACCTCTATATCTGGATTCCATTTCACCACCCAACTTGAATCTAGTTTGGCTAACTCACCAGCACTCCTGCTCCCTTCCACGGATGTCTTTAAGTGATCCTCCATCTTTTTAATCCATCAGTTGTTTCTCTTGCCTTCTCAAATATTTACTTCAACAAGGGATCTGATGACAAAGGTTTGCCTTCTATTGGGATACAACGTCTAGATTCCCATAGCGGTAAATATTCAGTCAAAGCAGATGAGCATCCAGTGAATGAAGGGAGACGGGTCATGTACAGTCATCAGAGTTTAGTCTCATTCGGTATCGTGTTCAGTGCAGAAGTAGTGAGTCACAGGGCTTGTTCCTTTACTCTACTGTTCCATGAACTCAGCATGCCCAGGTGATGTGTTCACACTATAATGTCAATCCATTCACCATCTGCTGTCCATTCACCCCCATTCATCTTGGTCTTCTGTACTGACGGGTGTAATATAGGACACGATGTCTTGCAACACCGGAACAAGCTCTCCCGCCAGCCATGTCCCTGACGAGCGGGACGTTCCTGGCTGTGCAGTGACGTAGCACTGACAGCAATTTCTCAGAGTTCATCAGGCAACCGCGTGCAGCAATGTGGTACTTTAGATGATTCCAAATGTCAAACCTGAGCCTCCCTCGCAATCCGACTCACAAACTCTCTCAGTGCTGCACAGAACAACGTAGTTACAATTTTCTCAATCAAAAATTCATGGCATATTGCAGACGAGTCCGAAACTGTCATAAGAAAATCGAAATGATTCTTATATTATTTATGAGTGGGAATAATGTTACAGTGTAACAACCCCTACGGCGCTGAATGTGTTGCCCAGTACAACCGTCATTATTCATCAGTGCACTGTCTCTCTCACAATTTTAACATCATCCAATTGTAGCAGGCTCTTGTTCTAAGAATAGCTCAGTGAATACAGATTCTAATTTAAGAGGATTCACTAGATTGCTGGAACAGCGGGAAAGAAGGAGAAAAAAAAACCACCGGCTCACACTGAGTCAGATGTTCACAGGTACGGGACTGAGACAACAGCAGTAACGCTGGAGCAGACAGATACAGCATGAAACCCACACTCTCACACTGTAACAGAGACTGACAGATACAGAATGAAACCCACACTCTCACACTGTAACAGAGACTAACAGATACAGAATGAAACCCACACTGTCACACTGTAACAGAGACAGAGAGATACAGAATGAAACCAACACCCTCACACTCTAACAGAGACTGACAGATACAGAATGAAACCCACACCCTCACACTGTAACAGAGACTGACAGATACAGAATGAAACCCACACCCTCACACTGTAACAGAGACTGACAGATACAACATGAAACCCACACTCTGACACTGTAACAGAGACTGACAGATACAGAATGAAACCCACACTGTCACACTGTAACAGAGACAGAGAGATACAGAATGAAACCAACACTCTCACACTCTAACAGAGACTGACAGATACAGAATGAAACCCACACCCTCACACTGTAACAGAGACTGACAGATACAGAATGAAACCCACACCCTCACACTGTAACAGAGACTGACAGATACAGAATGAAACCAAAACTCTCACACTCTAACAGAGACTGACAGATACAGTATGAAACCCACACTGTCACACTGTAACAGAGACTGACAGATACAGTATGAAACCCACACTGTCACACTGTAACAGAGACTGACAGATACAGTATGAAACCCACACTGTCACACTGTAACAGAGACTGACAGATACAGAATGAAACCCACACTCACACACTGCAGCAGAGACTGACAGATACAGAATGAAACCCACACTCACACACTGTAACAGAGACTGACAGATACAGAATGAAACCCACACTCTCACACTGTAACAGAGACTGACAGATACAGAATGAAACCCACACTGTCACACTGTAACAGAGACTGATAGAATGAAACCCACCTCCTCACACTGTAACAGAGACTGACAGATACAGAATGAAACCCACACTCACACACTGCAGCAGAGACTGACAGATACAGAATGAAACCCACACTCACACACTGTAACAGAGACTGACAGATACAGAATGAAACCCACACTCTCACACTGTAACAGAGACTGACAGATACAGAATGAAACCCATACTCTCACACTGTAGCAGAGACTGACAGATACAGAATGAAACCCACACTCTCACATTGTAACAGAGACTGACAGATACAGAATGAAACCCACACTCTCACACTGTAACAGAGACTGACAGATACAGAATGAAACCCACACTGTCACACTGTAACAGAGACTGACAGATACAGAATGAAACCCACACTCACACACTGCAGCAGAGACTGACAGATACAGAATGAAACCCACACTCTCACACTGTAACAGAGACTGACAGATACAGAATGAAACACACACTCTCACATTGTAACAGAGACTGACAGATACAGAATGAAACCCACACTCTCACACTGTAACAGAGACTGACAGATACAGAATGAAACCCACACTGTCACACTGTAACAGAGACTGACAGATACAGAATGAAACCCACACTCACACACTGTAACAGAGACTAACAGATACAGAATGAAACCCACACTCTCACATTGTAACAGAGACAGACAGATACAGAATGAAACCCACACTCACACACTGTAACAGAGACCGACAGATACAGAATGAAACCCACAATCTCACACTGTAACAGAGACTGACAGATACAGAATGAAACCCACACTCTCACACTGTAACAGAGACTGACAGATACAGAATGAAGTGCTTACGAAATGTTCAGAAAAACAGGTAATAATAATGAACCAGAAGATTTTAATGCTACCAGGATGGAGATTAGGATCGAAATCACGAGAGCCTGAGGTGCGATAACAAGGACTTTCCGAGCAGTTTTAATGAAAACCTCAAGGCTGTCTAAAAGTATGTGAAGAACAAGATGATAAGATGTGAGAGAATAGTACCAATCAATGGTGAACGTGGAAAAGTGTGTAGGGAGCCGGAGGAGATAGTAATACTTTATGAATACTTTGCTTCAGTATTGACTACGGGAAAAAAAGGATCTTGGCGATTGTAGATATGACTTGCAGTGGACTGGAAAGATTAAGTGTGTAGATGTTAAGGAAAAGGACGTGCTTGTTACAACGAATGACGCGAACCCAAGTGCAGGACACAGGCACGGAGAATTGGTTAGGATGCAGACGTGAACGGAAAACAGGAGGGAGAGCAGGTAGGCAGGAGACGTCGGACAGAATTTATCTTGAGTCGGAGCGTCGAGAAAGAAACGGCGGGTAAAACTCTTCTTATTACGGAGAGACAGAGTTACAATGAAGTAAAACATTAGAAGACTTATTTTGATGCGAACAGGCTGTGTTTCACGGGTAAACCTCTGAAATGGAATTCAACTTAGAAAGCTGAACTTGACATGAAGAGATGGAGTTTCACAGGCAATTCTCGATACTGGAGAAAAACTTAGAATATAAGGTCCTAAGCGGTCGGGAAATGTTAATTACCACACAGGCAAAAGCAACGATCAGGCAACTAGTGGGTTCAAATCCGCGGTTTTTCTGCTGCAGGTCCTGATGAAATATAGATATGCCGTTATCAAATGGATTTAGCAGCAAATGGGAAATTAACAGTTGGAATCGTGGCGCAATCAAAGGAAAAGAAAAGAAAATACGGAATTGACGATCAGGACCATGTTGGTACCACCTCCACCACCCCCCCCCCCATCTCAACGGGAGCTTCCAGGCAGAGATGCACGGTGAAGGCACCAAATTAGAATCGCTGAGGGAAACGTATTCATATAAATAATGCTGGTACATGAAACAAGCTGCCTTGCTGGGTTTTATTTCGATCAATTTATTAAATTAATTACGCACTTATTTATTTAAATTAATATATACATTACGTCCGGCCGAGTGGTCTGTTTGGCACATGACCCTATGGCGCTGAATATGTTGATCAACACAACCGTCATTATTCATCAGTGCACTGTCCCTCTCACAGTTTTAACATCTTCCAACTGCAGAAGACTCTTGTTCTCCAGACTTGAGAGACAAATTGGAGACCCCGGTCAGAAATAATATCCGAGAGAATTCCATGAAGGCGGAAGACGTGATGAACAAGGAGGTCGGCTGTTTCACGGGGTTTTAGGGCGTTTGGGAAGGGCTGCGAAGTGCGCTGCTTCGGAGCAGCGGTCCACCACGGTGAGTACAGCAGTGTTACCATGTGACAGGGGTAGCAAACAAGGGACAGGTAGGGGACGAAGCAACCCAGCAGGTGGTCGATGGGAGGCTTTTCCGTGGCCACATACTGAACAGGCAGAGACCGAGGAGCGAGTGTCAGCATCCATGGAGGACCACCAGAAATGTCTCTTCAGAAGGGACAGAGTCCGATCGATCCCGGGATGGCAGGCGAAACGAGAAGTGCCCCCACTGAATAAACTGAGACCGAACAGCGTCGGGCAGGAAGAGACGACTGGCGGGTCCATTCCCTGGGTCAGGATGAGTCCGTTGGGCCTCGCTGACTATGGATTCCATCTCCCAGGTGAGGGCAGCCACCACACCTGATGGTGGAAGGATGGTCTCGGGGTTCGGAAGGCCCTCCTCGGAGATATATTGACGAGAGAGAGAGCTTCGGGCTTCCCGTTCTTGGGACCAGGACGATAGGCGAGTGTGAATCTGAAACGGCCAAAATATAATGCCCAAATGGCTTGGCGGGAGGTCAGGCGTTTAGCGGTTTGGAGTTATGCGAGGTTCCGGTGTTCCGTCCAGACGATGAATGGATGTTCAGTGTCTCCACTCCTCCAAAGCGAGTTTGACGGCCAGTGACTCCCGGTTCACTACGTCGTAGTTCCTGTTCGGGGGGGTGGGGTGGGTACAGGCGGCGAGAGAAGGAGGCGCAGGGACGGAACTCTTGGTCTGGGCTGGAGAGTTGGAACAGGACCGCTCCCACCCCAGAGTCGGAGGCGTCGACTACCACAAGGAATTGACTAGAAGGGTCAGGTTGGGCCAGGATGGGAGCGGAAGTGAAAGCATCTTTAGCTCCGAGAAGGCCGAGTTCGCTTCGGGGGTCCAGTTTAAAGGGGTCGCAGGAGAGGTGAATCGAGTAAGGGGCGCTGCCACCCGGCTGTAATCCCTGATGAAGCGACGGTAGAAATTTGCGAACCCCAGAAATCGCTGGAGTTGCTTAAGCGTCGTGGGGTTTGGCCACTCCGCCACCGCCCGGATCTTTTCGGGATCCGCCCTCAATTCCCCGCTCTCAGTGATGTACTCCAGCAAACTGACGGAACGGGCATGGAACTTGCAGTTCTCTACCTTAACGAATAGCTTGTTCTCCAAAAGCCTCTGAAGAACCTAACGGACGTGGTGCGTGTGTTCCTGGAGATTACGGGAGAAGATTGAGATGTCATCCAAATAAAAGAAAATGAAACGGTTAATAAATTTCGTAAGGACATAGTTTATCAGGGCTCGAAAAACAGCGGGGGCACTGATGAGGCCGAATGGCATGATCAGGTATTCGAAATGACTAAGAGGGGTGTTACAAGCTGTTTTCCCACTCATCTCCCTCCCTTATCCTGACCAGGTGATAGGCACTCCGCAGGTCCAACTTAGAGAAAATTGTGGCTCCGTGAAGGGGCTCGAAGGCAGAGGTGATAAGGGGCAGTGGAGACTTATTCTTTATGGTAATGCTACTCAGGCCACGGTAGACAATGCAGGGGCTCAGAGAGCTGTCCTTCTTCCCCACGAAGAAGAATCCTGCCCCTACAGGGGAAGATGAGGGTCGGATAATGCCCGCCGCGAAAGAGTCATTTAGGTAAGCCTCCATTGCTTCCCTTACTGGTCGGGCAGGTTATACAGCCGACAGATGGGTAGAGGGACCCGGGGAGAAGGACCCACTTGTAAATTGTCCAGAATGTCCCATTACTAACATGACTCAGTGTGTTTCATCATACTACTTTGCGGCGTTCGTAACAGGAGCCAACGGATGTGATCACAGGAACGGAGAGAAAGGGTGAAGACCGCGAAGACCAGTTTAGGAAAGCGAGATCGAGGATACGGTGTGGGAAGGAGAGTGGTTAAGCAGGCGGGGTGAGAGAGGTCAGCGAGATGACACGGGTTGCTTGTTTCTGAAGGACTTTAGAATGGAAGCGCTGTAATCCCAGAATTCCCTGCAGAAAGGAACGTCCTCTAATCGCTCAGTGCATTTATGGACAGTATTCTCTGACTCACACTTACCGACCTCATCCCAGTCTCTCTCTCAACCCGTAGTGTCTATTTCCCTCCCAAGTATTTTAATTTCGCGTCTCTCTGTATCCGCCAGTCTCCCCTACCCACCCCCCCCCCCGGCCAATTACTCTCCCTACCCGCTTTCACTCATATCTTACTCCCCTCACCGCTGTCTTGGGCTCTCCTCTTCCGAGTTCTCTTCCAATCTTCCTCCTCACACTGATCTTTCCACATCACAAATATCTGTTCTCACTCCAGATCTCTCGACTTCCCCGGTCTCCCTCCCCCTGGTCTTTCTCTAAGCCCTCGGTCTCTCCCTCTACCCCGCCCCACCCGGTCTCGCTCAGTTTCTCTCGCCCTCTACCGTTTCTCCTCTCCTAAATTCTCGGCTGCTTCTCTCTCCCTTCCGTCCTTCTGAGACTCTCGCCGCCGTCTCTTTACATTCATTAGTCTCTTTCTCCTCAGTGAGGAAGACTAACGGAGCATTAAGCGGGATCTGGACCAACTTGAACAACGGGCTGAGAAACGGCGGGTCGGATTTAACACATACACAAGTGTTCGATGTTGCACTTTGTGAGGACCAGCCAGGGTTGATCTGACACACTGCGAAACAGGGCACTGAAGAGTACGATAGAACAAAATAATCTGGGAATGCAGGTCCTTATTCAATGAAAGTTGTGGCGCAGTTAGACAAGGTCGCGAAAAAAAAAATTCGTACATTGGCCCTCATAGACGAAAGTACTGAGTACAGGAGTTGGGATGTTATGTCGATGCTGTTTAAAAAATTATTGAGGCCTAATTAGGAATATTGTTGTGTTTTTGCTCAACTACTAACAGGGCAGATATCAATACGTTTGAACGAATACAGAACAAAGTTACCCGGCTATTGCCGGGATTGGATGTTTTGAATTAAAAGGAACGATTACGTATGTTAGCACTTTATTTCCGAGCGGGTAGAAGGTATACAACCGAGGGGAGATTTGATAGAGGTATACAACATTAAGACGAGTATAGAGAGTGTAAATGCAAGCGGGACTTCTCCACTGATGTTCGGCGAGAATACAACTAGAGATCATGGGTGAAGGGTGAAATGTGAAATGTTTAAGGAAAATAGGAGGGGAAACTTCTTCACCCAGATGGACCCCAGAGTGTAGACAGTGCTGTCTACGCAAATGCTTATTGAGATTCCGATGTGAACGTTTAAGAGATGATTGGATTAGTACACGGATGAGAGGGATATGGATGGCCACGGTCCGGGTGAGGTCGATGGGAGTAGGCAGTTTAAATAATTCCTCACTGACCGGACGGGCTGAAGACTCTGTTTCTGTGCAGTGGTTCCCTCTGACTGTCTGACTGTATATCTGGGTTAGAGCTTTAGTGTCTCACAGCACCGACCAATCTAGAAAGTCGTTGATACTGTCCGATCCCTCTGTCCTTGCACACACTGGAGCATGGAGACTGAGTGAATGAATGGTTATAGCATGAGAAGATGGAAGCTTTGGAAGTTGTTTATTCTAAATTCTCCAATTCCCTGCGATGGTTTGAAGGAAGGAAAAAAATGTGAGCCCGGTTATTTGCTTTGCTTTCGCTGCGTTTTTAGTTTGTGTAGTTTTGAGTGTTTCATTTATTATTGATTTCAGAGGGAGACACGGATTTCACACCGCCCATGTGGATTCAGGGTTAAATGGATCGAAATGTGAGCGTATCTACACCCGATACGATAAAACAACGATTCAGAGGTAAATTGGCGTTTGGATAACTTGGTGCGTACTTGAACTGGGAATTTGGAATTGGCATTTTGGAAGGCTAGTTATTTTAATGAGCAGAAAGACCTGCTGCTGAACACTTTGAAATGCTGTTTTTAAGTTGTAGGGCTCCATTGGAAATGATTGCTTTGAAGTCATTGCAGCATCTGCCCTGTAATATGTTAATGACAGGTCAGTTTAGATAACGTGGCGGTACAGTCAATAGCTGAGCGATCTGCTTACGTTTTCAGCCCTATTTCAATAAATTAGCAACTTTACTGTAATATGTAAATGACGGGATAGTTAAGATAACGTTCTGGTGCAGTCACTATTTCAGCGATTTGCTTATAATCGTCATCCCTAATTCCATTAACTTTCCAGCTGTTGCTGGGTGGTCAGATTAAATCGGTTATTTCCCTAAACCCTGTTTCTCGGAACACTGTACTTGCAGAGTCCGAAATAGAGTTGTAACTTGTACCACAATTTCGACCCATCGTGCGGAACACGGTTGTCTGCTGTCTTCCAGCAAGAATTCACCCTATCTACTACATGATCTACCTTCTGTTAGGAAGCCAAATCTGAATCAACGCAACCAGGTTTCCCTCGATCCCATGCCTCTGACTTTCTGAATGAGTCTACTATGGGGAACTGATCAAACGCCTGACCAGAATTAATGCACCCACATCGACTGTCCTGATTCATCTGTTGGTTTTTATTTTCTTTTTTTTTCAAATAATTCAATCTGGCTCATAAAGGACAACATGCCATATTGTCTCTCTGTAGCCAGACTACGTTTCTCCAAATACTCATAATTTCCTTCTTCAATAATCCTCTCCAGTAGTTTACCCACTACTGATGTAAGGCTCCCTTGTCTGTAATTCCAAGAAGTATCCCTCTTATCTTTCGTCAACAATTGAATAATATTTTCCACCCCCGCCCCCCCCCCCCCCCCCATGTCATCTAGTTCTACTTCCGTGGCCAGCGAAGAGACAAAGATCCTGTCCAAAAGCTCAGGAATATCTTCTCTCGCTTTCCCACATTACCTGGACTATATCCCTTCTTTCACTGGGGAAGCATCCATCATAATGTTTTCGAAGTTTCCGCCGAATCCTCTTTCTGAGCGTCAGCCTTTTTACGCTGTGTTCACATTCATCAATGTATTCAGTGAGGAGCTTCACTGCCTTTTTGGACTCCAGAAATAAGTTTTCCTCTGATCTGCCCAGACTCTCTCCAGTCTCCGCCTGTTCTTCACAGTGCAATTCGCCAAGAACTTCTCAAGTCCCCTTCTACCTCTTCTAACTCCATTGTTAAATTCTTTTCTTTCTACATCCTGACCCGCTATAGCCTTACCTGATTCTTTCTTTCTAATTTTTAAGTATCGTTCTTTCCTCCTCTTGTGGAGTTGTTCCAACTTTCTTGTCAACCAGAGTTACTTTACGCTATCATCCTTTCCCTGCTTCACGGAGACAAGCCTATACTGAACCCTATGTCAGTGCTCCCTATACAATCCCCTCATATTTGTTGCGCATTTCCCTGAGTACATCAGTTCCCAATTTACTTTCCCAAGTTCCTGCCAGGTAGCACCATAATTCGCTGATCCCCAATTAAATAGATCCCATGCTCCCTGGTCAAGGTAAGTGGAGGGGAGTTGTGCCCTGTTGTTCTGTAATGCTGAGCCGCGGAAAGATTTGTCTCCTGATCCGTTTCTTTTTCTAATATTAGATCCGGTACGGACTGTTCGCTAGTCCACCTGTCTTCATATCGTGACATTAATCCTTCCTGGACACAACTGAGAAATTATGTTATACCGAAAATTTTTACCTTGGGGAGTTGCCAAATAATATTATGAACGTTTAAGTTACCCATGCCAATAACATGGCAAATGTCCATGTCCCGCTTCCCGGTCGATTGCTCACTGTTCTCGTTGCTGGTTTTTTTTTGTCAGAGGGGCGGCTGTATAGAATAATCCAAGTGAGGTGATCACATATCTCTGTTTGTCTCACTGTTGCCCTCCGTATCTGCAGCTGCGATACTATCCCTGGTTTCCCATCGCACTCACTTTCCACTTTGTTACCCGAATCTGTCCATTTTGAAACATCTAAACCCCGGAAATTCCTGAAGCCATCCCTGCCCTTGTGACAGTCGAGTGTCTGTGATAGTTTGGAACATACTTCAACCAGTGTAACAATCACGCCGGCAGCATTCAGCGTTTGTATTGCTACCTCCCTGAACCGTATGACGTCAGCAATACTCCGCCAATTCTGCATTTCCCGGATTACCAGGCATATGATTGTTTGGATTAATGACATATTTGCCAAACCGGTTCATTATAAAACAGCTTTATTTGAAAACTCCGCTGAATTGTCATTAGACGTGGGCGTTATCTACACCGATGGCCATTTAATGTAAACACATACTTCATTCCATTCCTCAGCTCTTCTCTGAATTTCCTCTGTGTCAGTGTATAGATACAAGTATTGGTGCAAATGCTGAGCAATTGCAACATGAACCCAAATTGCTGTAGGAAGTATACCGGGGAACTCAAATATCTGTCCTCGTAAAAAAGGTTTTGCACTTGCCATTTTAGAGAACGGGCTACAGAGGGCATCCAAAATAATATGAAATTAGCTGATATAGAAAACAACAAAATCATCGATTTTCTGCGTTTTTCCACCTCGGCATCTTTCTGATTGTCGCTGCTGTGCCGAAGCTTTCTGCGGACTCTATTTGCCACAACGATATGCCTTCCGGTTAACCCGTTAAACACCAGGATTAAGCCGATTGGTAGCAATGGTGTTAAAATACTGTCCAGTAATTCGTATCCTCTCCACACGGGTGAAGTAGCGTATTCATATGTACCGGTGCACCGCCACGGCGTGTTGTCAATGATGACGTGCGGTTCAAGGGCAAAGTAAAACGGGGCACATTTCCCGCAGCTCACTATAACCACGGTCACGATAACCACCGTTGCTGTTCTCTCGGTGCAGTATCGCTCCCGCAGCTTTCGACAACATATTGCGATGAAGCGATCGAAGGTAAAACTGACCGTGAACCAAACAGAACAGTCCCTCGTTACAACCCGAAATACAAGTGTCAGAGCGCATACAGGAGTGATGAGCAGTGATCTGGAATAAATGTAGATATTGTTGGTCTGGTCCAGTAAAGCAACAACGATAACCACCATCAGATCCGCTGTTGCCATTCCAACCAGGTAACGGGTGATGCATTTGGAGAGTCCGCATTTTCCCCGAGATAGGATCACAATCGCCGTTAAATTAACTGCAAGAAATTTGGAAACAAAATAGAAATATGGTCAGCTCCCTGAATGCCCCCATTCTACCGATGCTATGCAGGGTATGGTCTGTTTGGAAGTGGAAAGCGGGAATCCAGTGTGTGCGGTCTCGGTGGCTGCACTCCGGCTGGAGGACAATCACGGATGTGAGTACCAGTCGATTGGCGACCTTCTCACAGTTTAGAGCGAGGCATCCGAGTTCCAGGACTCACGGACCAGTGAGCAGTCGATCGCTCCTGTAAACAACACCATTTCCATTATTAGAGGTGAAATAGCTGACGGGATTATTTTTAGCGGTTACAACATGGAATCAAGGAGATATAAAGCACGAGTTCTCATTTACTGACTTACAGAACAGACCTACGTGTCGAAAATACAGTGGTCCGTCATTTAAATCAGCTGCCACGTCTGTATAAGATCGAACTGTCTGCACTGATAGGGACTCGGACCTAGGAAAGCAGAGACCAGCATCACTTCAGAAAGCCTAGCGAGGTGAAATTATGAAACAGTGACAACATCGGCACCAACTTAATTGACAAAAGTAGAAGAAAACACTGCGGTCGATGTATGGACAATGAAAATAAAACTATTAGATGCCTGAATCCTCCATTCCGGAAACACGTTTCAGCCGACGGTAACATCTGTGCTCAGTAACAGTGCGGATACCGCAGCAGAGTAACGAAGACTCCATACATAAAGTGACCAGCTCCGGCATCTTACCTGGGACACCAACCGCTACAAGTGTGAGGTAGTAAATGGCCGCGATGTGGTAAATCGCCGGATATCCCATATTCCGTCAGAAGTAGCGTTCAATTGTGCGGAGCTGCTCAGATGGACTGGTAATCGGTTTCCTAGACTTTTATCCAGGTTAAAACAATTCCACTGAGGCAATTTGCGTGGCTATTACGCCAGGGACATTAGTGATGACGAACTGCACTAACAATTACGTAAACAATTTTAATCACTCTGTACCTGTGTCATGAATCTGACTCACCAAGGGATACTGCAATATTTTTACTTTTAAAAAAATGATGTGAATTTTCCATGTTTTTTTCATGATACCTTGCTTCAGCTATTTAAATTTGATATTTTTATACCAGCGTTATTCTTAAAGTAGGCATTCATCTTGAAATAGATTTATTTTGTAACATTTGACGGAGCACATTCGCTTCTGAAATTGAGAGAAGGAGTTTGTTCTGACAGGTGAAATGGAGAACACTTCATTATTAAAGGGGAACATTCGTTCATTCTTTTCTTTCGTTCTTTCCAGTCATTTGGGGGGTGAGTGCTGGAAATCACAGTGACAGCTGACGTGTTACAATGACATGCACTGCACTTATCTTCTTCGAAACTACTTAAAAGATCCACAGCGATATTCCAGAGATCTGTGATAAAAAAGGGAGCGTGTCTTCGGGAGATTAGCGAGGGCTGTGGATAGTCTGAAGAACAATGTTTTCCAGCGCACACATGGGCCGTTTGGCAGGAACAGAACTCTGCCAGTGAATGACCTGACCACCCCACAGCCGTGACGTGTGATACAGTCCATTTAACTTTGAATATATTCGCAAACCTGCGACAATTCCACCGCTATTTCTCCATCCATTCTCTGTCTGAAACAAAGTAGCAAGTAAAACCTCTGAACTATCCGCAGGTTCCCAGGCTGTTCTATTATTTGCCACGAAGTTGTATTTTTTCTCCTGATCTACTGTCAGGTATATTGCCTTACGAGCGTCACTATGAGCATGTGCAGAACAGCGGATGTGTTCAAGCTCACCTGTCAATCACACTTCTTTCTGCTCCTGCAGTGCACCGCTCCGTGCCGATTGTGGTTCTCGTACCGATGAGCGGCCCTCGGCTTATTGGAGAAAGTCTCATCACTCTGTTTCCATTGTGGAACTCGTACTAATGTGCGGCCCTCGGTTGACTGGAGAAAGTATCACCTCTGCTTTCAAATTCATCCTTCCAAAGTGAATCGCTCTGTAACGTTCTGGGTTGAACTCCATCTGTAACTTCTCAGCTCTGTCCTGCGTCCTGTCACTGTCCTGGTGTAATCTCCACAAATGTGTAACCTGCAGGAAACTGCGAGGCAAGTTGGAAGCTCAACGTATGGCGGACCTCCCACCAGAACGGCTTGAAGCCTGCCCTCCTTTTGCATATGTGGGGCTCGGTGTATTTGGTCCCTGGTCTATCGCTACGAGACGCACCAGAGGAGGACAAGCAGAGAGCAAGCGGTGGACCGTCATGTTCAGCTGCATGTGTTCAAGAGCGGTGCACAGTGAGGTCATCGAATCTTTGGATACATCCAGCTGCATTAACGCTCTCAGGCGCTTCTTTGCGCTAAGAGGCCCTGCAAAACAGTTAAGGTCTGATTGCGGCACGAACTTTGTTGGAGCGTCCAAGGAGCTGGGGATGGACAAAACGGTGCAAAAGTACCTCAGTCAGCAGGGATGCAACTGGGCGTTTAACACACCACACGCCTCTCACATGGGAGGCGCATGGGAGCGGATGATTGGTATCGCCAGAAGAATTCTTGATTCAAAGTTTCTGCAGCAACGCACCCGACTGACCCACAAGGTACTGTGCACACTAATGGCAGAGGTCACAGCCATTATAAATGCACGACCACTCCTACCTGTGTCTTCTGACCCGGAAACCCCCTTCATACTCTCGCCATCAATGCTCCTTACGCAGAAGGCAGGAGCTCCCCCTCCACCTGGGGACTTCTCTGATAAGGATTTGTACACAAAGCAATGGAGACAGGTTCAGGCTCTTGCAAATCGTTTCTGGTCTAGTTGGAGACATGAATATCTACCTTTATTGCAACACAGACAAAAGTGGACAGAACCCTGCAGGAATCTTCAAGTTGGAGATTTAGTCCTGCTCAGGGACAAGCAAATCGCCCGCAACTGCTGGCCAATGGCCAGAATCACTGCCACATTCCCTAGTAGGGATGGACATGTCAGGAAGGTTGAGTTGAAAACTACCGACCAAGGTGATGTGAAAACTTACCAAAGGCCAGTTGCAGAAGTTATTCTACTTCTACCTAAGGACTGATTTAGAGACTGAAGTTTTGTATTATGTTCATAGTGACCTTACGAAGGCATTTCGTGAAGGCAGTGTGTTGCCTTTAAGGCATTTGTTTAGTTTATTATATTTTCGCTTTAGTAATTCGTTTGTAATCGTTTTCTAGTTAAAGTTAAGGTTGTTTAAAGTAAATTCGTTGTCTGTGATATATCGCGGCATGCGATGACGTCACACCCGGTTTCGCCGCGTCTTGTGGGAAAATACCGGTTTGGAGAAACGGGAAGGAGGGGGCTTATGTGTGCAGGATCAGCGCGAGAAAAGTTTTCTTTCTACGCACCAGAAACATCAGAGAAGCAAAGCCGTAAGTTAATAAGATAATCGATATGTTGAATTAAAAATGTTAATGCTGATTCTGTTAAAAGTAATAACGGTCGATAAAGTTTATGTTTTTTGTTATTTAAAGAGTTGCGGATAGCTTGTGTTGATGTATTTAAAGCCAGTCGATGGCGTAGGTAGATTCTGAATGTATGTTGCACTTTAATGTAATATAGTTGTTATAGTTTTACTTTTGCAAGTATTTATGATGTAAATGTGATGTCAAGAAGGAAACAAATACTGTCTATATTTTGTATTGTTTTATCAACAGTTTTCACCATACGTTAATGTGGAAGAGTGAACAGTAAACGGTTAATCTTACTGGGACCGCCTCATTGACAGGTTTCTGCTTGGTGTTTAGTTCAGAGTTCTTTTACACCTGTGCGAGAACACTACATAATGAATAAATGTGATAAATATTGCCACGAATCTACTGCACAGCACTTTGCAGATCTCTTGTTCACCCAGTGTTTCAGCTTAAGGAACACTCTGGACTCTGAATGAATCAGTGGGTAACACTCGTTCTCCAGTGTCTTTATAAAGATTGAGACATTCACATTCTCTTCTGAGTCCTGGGTCATTTTTTGTTTCTGTCTGTCGCCTCGAAGCAATTCAGAAGTCGGCCCTCCGATTCCCGCAACATTGTTGCCGATACATCCGGTGTCTTGTTCCTCACCCTCCGCCTGGGTGGAGGTAGGAGAAAGAAAACCAGACGTTCAGAATGCCCGAAATATGGTCTGGGGGTGAAATGGTAGGCTTTCCTGATCGTGCTGCAACAGTGGTCGAGAGTGCGGGAGCCCCTGGTACTGTGGATGACGTGCTGATGACAAATAAGCCGAGAATTTCTTAAATAAGCCTGACAGAAACCCCCGCAATGATTTGAAAGTCATCAGGTTAGGCAGTTCCTTGCTTGCTGGTCGCGGCACTCAGTACATGGTATGCTTGCTTAACATCTGCTCTGGCGGTATGTGAAGTGCCGTCCGGATCAATGAGGAGAACCTCTCGGTAAGCAGCACCGACAGAACTCAATCATTGGATGTTGTGATTGGGGGAACAAGGGTGCGGCAAGACCGCTATATACGGACAGCATGAAGAATTTATCATGAAACAACACCGCCGTTCCACCCCCTGCCCACCCACCAGCACCACAATACCTTCTTATCTTCTCCGAACGGTGGATCGAGAAGCCTTCCGGCTGTTCCACCGAACTGAGCCATGTTTCCATGAAACAGAGAAGACAGCAGCCCCTCATTTCCCTCCGAAACTGCAATGTTGCGCTTACATAATGTATCTTGTTTTCAAGTCATTGGCCTTTGGCTAAGAAGATGCCGGGTAAAGGATGCTTCATAGCCCGGCGATTTAGTCTGGCTTGAAGTCTTCCGAACCGACCTTTTTTCTGGCAATGGTAATGGCTGACCTTCGCAGATCGCTGAAAGGTGCCGCACCTGCATTCCCGAGAGTCAAGTCCACCTGGTCCTTCAGCAGCTCGTTACTCTGCCGGTTAATTTAGACAGATCAACAGTACGTTTCTTAAAGGGAAATTAGGGGCTTCAGATTGCAGCGACTGTGATTCAAAAGAAATACATCTAGACATTTTGCGAGCTGTCGGCAATACGTCACGTGTATCGCCAGTGCCATCGTGGATCTTTGGATTTATAAACAAATCTCAAAATTCCTAAAGCCGTATCAATAATGTAGACATCCCTCTTTTACTTTTGCCTACAAAATGCATCACCTCGCACATCATGGTTAAATACGATCTGTCTTTGATCTGTACAGCAAATGGAACAACGATGTATAAAATGCAGGCCATTGAGTCTAACAGCGTTGGTGGAAGAGTGACAGGAGGGGAAGCGGGTGTTGGGATCTGTCAGCATTTAAACAGGCAGAGGCTAATTTGAGGTAATCAGGTGGTTCCTAAATTTGGAACTGACATCAGTATCGGTGGTGTCTTGGACAATGAACCGGATAGACCAACTTAGAAAGTGGTCAAGGATTGGCAGGTGGAATTTAATTTGACAAAATGTAGCACTTTGTAAAGTTAAGGCAGGGCAGTTCTTGCATAGTAAATGGCAGGACACTGGGAATTTTGCAGAATTGGGTAAACCAAGCCGAAGGATGCATATTCGCAGAAACCGGTTATACACGTAGAAAAGGCACAGAAAGGATGCCATGAGACTGGAAACATACCGGGAACGTTTCGTGAGAATATTTCTTTGAACACTCGATTATTATATAAGGATAGTTTGTGTAAGCTGAGAGATTTCTCCTTGCTGCATAGGACGCCGAGGGGTGATATTCACGACGGTCACAGATAGGCGTCAATATGTTGTGATGCGTCTAGTGTGATAGTATAGTGGGTAGTGTTTGTGGCTCTCACTTTCGGCGAGGAGAAAAGGAGAGCTGAACGTGTAATTCTCTCCCTGCCAGCGCACAGCCTCTCCGACAGAAAGCCTCATGTAGTGTCTACTCGCTGGCGACACAGGCAAACTGAATTACCTTTGGACGCAGGCTGAACTACAAAGGGCAGGGAGGACGTCTGGCTCCTGCACACGTAGCTGGCAGGACCACCGGTGCGTGGACGCGTCCTGGTGCTCGTGTACAGATCCCTATGGGCAGCCTCGGGAGAGACGAACGCTATGGGAGTAGCACGGTCAGCAGATCCGGAATGGAGCTCCTTACCGGCTGAACGTCACAGAGCCCCCTTCCGGCAAAATCCCCTCGCGCTTCTCTGGGTTGAACTCCATTTGCCACTTCTCAGCCCAGTTTTGCATCCTATCAATGTCGCATTGTAAACTCTGACAGCACCCCACCCTATCCACAGCACACCCAACCTTTGTGTCATCATCAAATTTACTAACCCATCCCTCCACTTCCTCATCCAGGTCATTTATAAAAATCACAAAGACTTGGGGTCCCAGAACAGATCCCTGAGACACTCCACTGGTCACCGGCCTCCATGCAGAATATGACCCGTCTACAACCACTCTTTGCCTTCAGCGTGCAAGCCAGTTCTGGATCCACAAAGCAATGCCCCTTTGGATCCCATGTCTCCTTACTTTCTCAATAAGCCGTGCACGGTGTACCTTATCAAATGCCTTGCTGAAATCCATATACACTACATCTACTGCTCTACCTTCATCGATGTGTTCAGTCACATCCTCAAAAAAATCATTCAGGCCTGTAAGGCACGACCTGCCTTTCACAAAGCCATGCTGACTATTCCTAATCATATTATGTCTTTCCAAATGTCAATAAATACTGCCTCTCAGGATCTTTTCCATCAGCTTACCAACGACTGAAGTAAGCCTCACTGGTCTACAATTTCCTGGGCTATTTCTACTCCCTTTCTTGAATAAGGGAAGAACATCTGGCAACCCTCCAATCCTCCGGAACCTCTCCTGTCCCCATTGATGATGCAATGGGGACGGTGTGATCCCGAAATTAAAGGGATTACGTGTGAGAAGCGTTTGATTAAATGTGGGTGCATATTATTGACAACTATAGAATATTGAAAGACTGCGAGAGTATGGATGTGGTGGGAATAATTCACATAGTGGAGGGAATCTAGGTCCAGACGACACTGCCTCAGAATACAAGGGCGCCCCTTTAGACGAAAGACGAGGATAAAATTCTGCCATCTCGGGAACTCATTGCTATCGACGGCTGTAAAGGCGGAACAAGTGGGTTTTTTATATAGCAAAAGTTTCTGATCAGTCAGGGCGTCAAAGGTCACAGGCAGAAGGCGGGAAAATGGGGGTTGAGGGGAATAATAAAGCTGCACAAGCAACAACAAAGGTATCAATAGCCCCCCCCCCAACGTTTCAGCAAAAATCATCAGCGCCCACCACCCACCATGTAAGCAATGGCAAAGTCCCTAAAGATAGATGTGTTCAATAGTGGGACAGCTTTACCAGACATGTACTGGGCCGAACCCACAACATTCTGTAGGAACTTACGTTCATTGACATTGATGTTCCCATACCGAGCCATGAGGCAGCCAGTCGATACACTCGGTATCACATTTACAGAAATGTATCAAGGTTCCAGATGTCCTGCCGATCTCCGCAAACTCTGACGAAACCAGAGGCGCTGCCGAGCTTGCTTCGCATTTGCACTTGTGGTGGGTCCAGGGCGGATCCTGTGAAATAGGAACACCCGGGGATTTAAAGTTGCTCACCCTCACTGATCCTCCGATGAGGACTGGCTCGTGGAACTCTGGTTTCCTCTCCCTTTGCTTTCCTGGCATTGAGTGGGACGTTCACGGGCGGGGTGGAAGCTGGAGGCGAAGTGGGTGACATTGTCGAGCTCAGTGTGAATGCAGGAAGCGGCAGCAATACATTGGTTTCCTCTGGTTTCTTCTCCCTTTGCTTTGCTCGCATTGAGTGGGACGTTCAAGGGCGGGATGGAAGCTGGAGGCGAAGTGGGTGACATTGTCGAGCTCAGTGTGAATGCAGGAAACGGCAACAATACATTGGTTTCCTCTGGTTTCTTCTCCCTTTGTTTTGCTCGCATTGAGTGGGACGTTCAAGGGCGGGGTGGAAGCTGGAGGCGAAGTGGGTGACATTGTCGAGCTCAGTGTGAATGCAGGAAGCGGAGGCAATACATTGGTCGACGTAGCGCTGGGAGCGCTGGGGTGAGTTACCGGTGAAGGTGTGGTACATTGGTTTGGTAGATTGATTTACTTAGGCAACGAAAAGTGAGACATATATGGGACACATGCGGGTGTCCATGGCTACCCATTAAATTTGGAGTAAGTGGGAGGAGCCGGAGGAGAAACTGTTGAGGTGAGGACCGGTTCTGCCAGACGCAGGGTGGTGATGATAGAGGGAAGCTGGTTGGTTGTTTCCTTTAGAAATGTGGAGAGTTTTAAGGCCCTCTTGATGAGGGACTGGAAATCCATGGAGAAAATGCGACGGTCGGGGCCAGGGAATCGAAAGTTTGTGAGTTGATCGAGAGCACAGGAAGCTTCGTGAATGTAGGTGGGAAGGGGTTGAATTATGGAGCATAGTTCGGACTGGAACTGTAAGAACACAGGATAGTGGGGCAGGAATTGGCAGAGACAACGGGCCTAACCAGACATTTAGGTTTATGAATGAGTAGGAGGTCGAAGCGGACAGTTCAGGGCAATGGAAACACTAGTTATCCACTGTGAATGGAGGTTCTCTGGAGTTGATGATGTCAGTGATAATGCCGGATGCAGTTCTCTGATGATCCGGAGTCTGGATTCTTCGAGGTGTAGGCATCATGATGTGTGTGAAAGTTACCGCCTAGTCTCAGCCAGGTGGAGATCGGTCCGTCACTCTACAACAGCAGCACTTTGTCAGCAGGTTGGATGGTAACTTTGGGACCGGTGCTGAGAGATTGGAGGGCAGTAAATTCAGTGGGGGTAAGGTTCGAGAAGCGGTGAAGATTCCTGATGTTGACGCGTTTGATGTCTGCTCGGGAATTAGTGATGAAGACATCCCACAGCAGGCAGATAACCAGCGTGCTGTGTCCGAGAGGAGGAGGGTTGGAACCGGAAGAAATCACACTCAGTGCTGTGTGGTGAATTCTTGCCGATAAGATCTACCCGGAGACGGAGCTGAATGTGAAATAAACTTCACCATCCCAGCAGCAGCTCCTCCTGAAGGTCTGAGAAGCTCCAGCAAATTACTTATGAAAGTGTCTGCAGAAATACTACACAGACTAGGCACATAATATTATATGTTGCGAACAACGAAGACGAAGCATTACGTTTTCCCTGGGGGTGGAGTACTCCGATTAATCCCCACGCGGACAATTATGCTGCAGGGAGTGAACAGAATCCACCAGTTTGTCAAAACGACCGTGGCAGGACTCGAACCTGCGATCTTCTGATAACTTCCACCATTCAAGCACCGAAGTCAGACGCCTTATCCATTAGGCCACACGGCCGTATTCTGTGAGAAAGGCCAAGGGGGAAAATGGGGAACACGCTGTCTGCTGCAAGGCGTTTCCACCTGTAAAATCATTTCCTGACAGGGCTAACTGTACTCGCCTGCAGTGATTTCATCCCTAGGTGAACATTCGACCATTGTTGTGTCAATATCACTCCATGCATTCCTGCTTTGGGCTGTTGAATATTCTGTTTCTGTCACACAGAAAGGAATTGTCAAAGGCACACGACACTGTCTTTTGCAGCGGCGTTATATTCTGGGATTTGAATCAGTGACAATGGTACACCACGTTCAATACATTGTTGATCGAGTGAACTCGATTTCTTTTTAGGTATTTCAGCCGTTGGTTTGTTATTCCAGAACCGTGTAGCCATGCATTTGTGTCGGGAAAGCGTTAGGATGTTTGGATCTGCTGCTCAGCACAGCCGGACGTGCCCTTCAGCGTGTCTGTAATGTGGTAGGTATCAGGTTATTGCATTTGCCCAGTACACAGAAAGACGTCATTCTCTAACCTGATGCCAAATTCCTATAATATCTGTTTACATGAAATCGAGCGATATAATGACAAAGCTACGGAAATTTTATTTAATTCAACATAAATTGATCTTATTTTACAACTCAAAACACTCACAGGTATTCCAAGTTACCGAGCACGGAATCGATCCTTTTGCATTAGCACGTCCACGGCGTCTGCGTCTGCATGAGCTATTTCCCTGTTTTATGTGGTTGGTACAAATCTCTCTGAACTGTCCTTATCCACATCCATGAATTCTGGTAAACACGGCGAGCAAAGGAAGTCGGCATAGAATCTGAACACAAATCTGTGGATCATAAGCAGAGTTTGTAAGTGCTCTGAAGAAATTCAGAACTATAATCACAAGAGCAAGAAGAACAGACAAGGTGGTCGAGAGGGTAAGGCGATGGACTGCTGATCCATTGTGCTTTGTACGCGTGGGTTCGAATCCCATTCTCGGTGTTTATCTGGGAGTCCATCTTTGAAACGATCACTTTAACATTTCCGAGCCTCCAACTTTTGTCTCAGGGGCGCCAGACAGGTTGGTATGTTGGGTCATGAAAAGCAGTATTCACCATTAGTCCCTCATCAAATTTGGCCACAACGCCACAAGATCTAGGAGTTGAATTAGGCTATTCGGCTCATCTCATCTATCCGCCATTCCATCATGACAGATATATTAACTCTCTCAGCCCATTTTTCCTGGCTTCTCCTCGCCACCTTTGACAACCTTACTAATCAAGAAGCTGTCAAACTCCGCTTCAAATAAACACAATAAGATGGGTTCCACAGTTAGCCATGGCAATGGATTCCACAGATCCTTTACTTCAGCTGCCTAATGTCCTCCTCATGCCTGTTCTAAAGGGACCTTCTTATCTGAGTTTGTGCCCTCTGCCCCTAGACTCTGCCACTACATTTTAATCGGCCTTTCAATATTCGATAGATGTCAATGAGATTCAGGGGAATGGACAAAAAAGTGGCTAATGAAATACAACATTGGAAAGTGTATGGTAATGCACCTTGCAGGAAGTCCCAGGGCTGTATTACCTGGAGTTCAGGAGAATGAGGTGGGATCTCACAGAAATATCCCGAATGTTAAAAGGCCTGAACAGTTTGGGTATGGCAAAGTTATTTTCCGTGGTTAGGGAGTCTAGGACAAGAGGCTACAACTTCAGGTCTGAAGGACGTCCATTTAGAACAGAGTTGCAGAGAAATTACTTTAGTCAGAGGGTGGTGGATATATGGAATCTGTTGCCACGAGCGGCTGTGGAGGCTAAGGCATTGGGTGCATTTAAAGAATAGATAGATAGGCAGAGGTTCGTGATTAGCCAGTGCACAAAGGGTATGGGGAGAAGGCAGCGGAGTGGGGAGGACTGGAGGAATTGGATTGGCCCATGATTTAATGGCAGAGTAGACTGGATGGTTTGAATGGCCTACTTCTGCTCCTATATCTTATGGTCTTATGTTAGCATTGATATGAAGGATATGAAAGCAAGGATGTAAGGATGTAATGTTGAAAAGATATGAGCACTGTGATGCCCGACAGAACTTGGAGTTTTGTGAGTAGGTTTGGGCCCCTTATCTTAGTGCTGAAACTGAACAGATTATCATATGAAGTGCGTCTGATGTCAGTGGGCCTCTATCCACAGGACCTTAGAAGAATCAGGGGTGACCTCACTGATATCTATCGAATGGTGAAAGGCCTTGTTAGAGTGGTGAGGAGAGGATGTTTCCTGCTGTGGGAGAGTCTGAGACGAGACGATACAGCTTCAGTGTAATGGGACATCTTTTTAGAACTGAGATGACGAGGAATTTATTTAGACAGAGAGAGGAGAATCTATGAAATTCTTTGCAACAGGCTGCTTTGGAGGAAAATGTGTATGCATATTTACGACAGACGTTGATAGGTTCTTGATTGGCCACGGCATGAAGGGATACGGGGAAAAGACAGGAGATTGGGACAGATTGGAAAATTGCCTCAGACATGCTGAAATGCGGAGCAAACTCGACATGCAAATGACGTAATTTGGCTCCTGTATCTTATATTGCTATGGTCATATGGTCCAAAATGCCGGCAGAACTCAACAGGTCAAGCAGTTTCTATGGAAACAATTTCTGTCATAGACCTTTCAAATTAATTAACGCCTCGTCCAGCAGTTCAGATCTGTCAATAAAGAACCGAATTTCTCAGTGGCCAATCATTTAAATTCCTATCCCCCATTCACGCTCTGGTATAACTGTCCATGGTTTCCTGTTCTTGTCATAGTCCGGTCTGGCAAATCCCCATCTTGCTTTTAGTTCCTTAATTGGGCCTTAATCCCCTCGTCTGTTTTCCAATCATTCCTATTTCCACTAGAGCAAGTTCCCATTAGCGAACATAGAATAGAAATCGGTTGGCACAGCCAAGTTTTGCCAGTTCGTTGGCCGACTCCAGTGTGATTAAACCTCGTTTCCTGATTCTTTAGGACTGTCAGTTCTAAGCTCCGCATCATCTCCTGGATACTCGACGTAAACCTTGCCTCTGGGTAAAGACTATCCTGGATACCGGTTCCCGTTCGCGGCGGTGCTAACGCCTCACGACTCTGCCTGCGAGCCTCTGTCCTGCACTTGGGTTCATCCTCAGCCTTGTCCTTGCAGTACAAATGCCCGTTAATGTCAAGTTCAATTATCCTCTCCAATAGCTAACCCACTACTGACGTAAGATTCACTGGTCTATAATGCAAACAATTCTCCCTATTATATTTCGTTAACAGAGGAATAACATTTGCCACCCTCCCACCGCCCAGTCATCTAGTTCTACTTCCGTGGCCAGTGAAGTCGCAGATATCCTCTCCAAACGCTCCGCAAAATCGTTTTTTCTCTGTCCCAAATTAACTGGACTATATCCCTTCCTGTTCCGGGGAAGAATCTATCATAATATTTTCCAAGTTTCGAGCGCATCCTCTTTCTCAGTGTCGGCAGGTTCTGGCATATCTGCCATTTTTCGGTGTGTTCACATTCATGCAATTATTCAGTAAGGATCTTCCCGGCCTCCTTGGACTCCAGATATAAGTTTTGCTCTGATCTGCCCACATTCCCCCCAGTCTGCTCCTGTTCTTCACAGTGCAACTCCCCAAGGACTTTTGAAGTTCCCTTGTAACTCTTCTCAGTCCATTGTTAAATTCTTCCTTATCTGCATTGTGACTCGCCATAACCCTATCTGATCCTTTCTTCCCAGCTCTCAAGTATCTTTCTTTCTTCCTCTGGAATCGTTCCAACTTTCTTGTCAGCCAGGGTTATTTTACACTCTCAGCCTTGCCCTGCCTCACTGAGAGAGGCCTATACTGAACCCCATGTCATTGTTCCCTCAGCAATCTCCAGATATGTGTTGCGCATTTCCGTGAGGACAACATTTCCCAATTTACCTTCCCAAGTTCCTGCCAGGTAGCACCATACATCACATACCCCAATTAAAAAAATGCCATGCTCCCTGGTCCTGTCTCTGTGCAAGGTAAATGGAGGGGAGTTATCCCTATCGATCTGAAATGCGGACCCGCGGAGAGACCTGTCACCTGATCCGCTTCCTTTTCTACTGTCATATCCGGAATGAACTGTTCGCTAGTCCGCCTGTCTTCATATAGTAACGTGAATCCTTCCTGGACACAACTGATAAATTATGCCGTACCTAAACCTTTTACGCTGTGGAGGTGCCAAAGAATATTAGGGAAGTTTTATTAGGGAAGTTTTCCTTTCCAATAACATTGCACACGTCCAAGTTCAGCTACCGATCGTTTCCCCATTGTTCCCGATGCATTTTTTTAATAAACCAGTTGACGGCTGTACAGAGTATTCCATATAGGGTGTTCGCGCCGTTCATGTTTCTCTGTTCGTCTCACAGTCTATTAACAGACGAACGCTCCACGTTGTCCTCCCTTTCTGCAGCTGCGATACTATTCCTGGTTTCCCATCGCACTCCCTTTACACTCTGTTACCCGACCCTGTCCATTTTGAAACATCTAAAACCCGGAAAGTCCTGAAGCCATCCCTGCCCTTGTGACAGTCGAGTGTCTGTGATGGACTGGAACATACTTCAAACAATGCAGCAATCTTCTGCGAATTCGACAATTTCCGGATGACCAGGCATATGGTTGCCTGAATTTATGAAATTTGCCAAAACTGTTCATTGTAAAACGGAAAATTTGAAATTTTACATTTATTGGAAAACTCCACTGAATTGTCATTAGACGCGGGCGTTATCTACACAGATGGCCATTTAATGTAAACACATAATTCATTCCATTCCTCAGCTCTTCTCTGAATTTCCTCTGTGTCAGTGAATAGATACAAGTATTGGTGCAGACACTGAGCATTTGCAACATGAACCCAAATTGCTGTAGGATGTATACCGGGTAACTCAAATATCTGTCCTGGTAGTAATAGTTTTCCTTTTGCCATTTTAAGGAATGGACTACATAGGGCATCCAAAATAATATGAAATTAGCTGATATAGAAAACAACAAAATCATTGATTTTCTGCGTTTTTCCACCTCCGCATCTTTCTGATTGTCGCTGCTGTGCCGAGGCCTCCTACGGACTCCATTTGCCACAACGATATGGCTTACGGTTAACCCGTTAAACACCAGGATTAAGCCGATTGGTAGCAACGGTGTTAAAATGTTGGCAAGTAATGCGTATCCTCTCCACACGGGTGAAGTACGGTATTCATGTGTGGCGGTGCACCGCCATGGCATGTTGTCAATGATGACGTAAGGTTCAATGGCAAAGTAAAACGGGGCACATCTCCCACAGCTCACTATAACCACGGTCACGATAACCACCGTTGCTGTTCTCTCGGTGCAGTATCGCTCCCGCAGCTTTCGGCAACATATTGCAATGAAACGATCGAAGGTAAAACTGACCGTGAACCAAACAGAACAGTCCATCGCTACAACCCTAAATACAACTGTCAGAGCGCATACAGGAGTGATGAGCAGGGATCTGGAATAAATATAGATATTGTTGGTCTGTTCCACTAAAGCTACAACGATAACCACCATCAGATCCGCTGTTGCCATTCCAAACAGGTAACGGGTGATGCATTTGGAGAGTCCGCATTTTCCCCGAGATAGGATCAGAATCGTCGTTAAATTAACTGCAATAAATTGGAAAAAATTAGAAATATAAGCAGAATAAATGTAGATATTGTTAGTCTGCTCCATAAAGCAACAATGATAACAACCATTAGATCCGTTGTTTCCATTCCAAACAGGTAACTACAAGAAATTTGAAAACAAAATGAAAATATGGTCAGCAGCAACTCTCTGAATGCCCCCAGGTATGGCCTGTTTGGAAGTGGAAAGCGGGAATCCAGTGTGTGCGGTCTCGGTCGCTGCACTCCGGCTGGAGGACAATGACGGATGTGAGTGTCAGTGGATTGGCGACATTCCCACAGTTTAGAGCGAGGCATCCGAGTTCCACCACTCACGGACCGGTGAACGGAAGATCGTCACAGTAAACAACACTATTTCCATTATTAGGGGCGAAATAGTTGAAGGGATTGTTTGCAGCGGTGACAAAGTGGAGTCAGAGAGATATAAAGCACGAGTTCTCATTTACTGACCTACAGAAGAACAGACCTACGTGTCGAAAATAGACGGGACCGTCATTTAAATAAGCTGCCACGTTGTTACAAGCTCGGAGTGTCTACACTGATAGAGACTCGGAGCTAGAAAAGCAGAGACCAGCGTCACTTCAGAACGCCTAGCGAGGTGAAATTATAAAACAATGTCAATATCGACACCAACTTAATTGAGAAAAGAGGAAAACAATGCGATCGAAATATAGAAAATGGAAATAAAACCATTAGATGCCTGAATCCTCCATTCCGGAAACACGTTTCAGCCGATGGTAGCATCTGTGCTCAGTAACAGTGCGGATACCGCAGCAGAGTAACGACGGCACCATACATAAAGTAACCAGCTCCGGCATCTTACCGGGGACCCCAACCGCTACAAGTGTGGGATAGAAAATGGCTGCGATGTAGTAAATCGCCGGATATCCCATATTCCGCCAGAAGCAGCGTTCAGTTGTACGGAGCGTTTCAGCTGCTCAGATGGACTGGTGATCGGATTTGCAGACTTTTATTGAGGTGAGAGCAATTCCACTGAGGCAATTAGCGTGGCGATCACGTCAGGGACAATAGTGACGACCAACTGCACAAACAATTTCGTTAAACTATTTTTACTCACTGCTCCCGTATCCCGAGTTTGACTCCCCAAGGGATACTGGAATCTATTTACTCTAAAAGGAAATATAATGTGGTGTTTTCCATATTATTTTCCATGATACCTGGCTTCAGAAATTTTTATCCCAGTGTTGTATTTAAAATAGACATTCATCTTGAAATAGATTTATTTGGTAACATTTAACGGAGCGCATTCGCTTCTGAAATTGTAGGAAGGAGTTTGTTCTTCTTTATTAAAGGAGACAATTCGTTCATTCTTTTCTTTCGTTCGTTCCAGTCATTCCGGGCGCTTTGAGTGATGGAAATCACAGTGACAGCTGACGTGCTTTACAATAAAACGCACTGAAAAATATTCCACGAAACACAGCGATATTCCAGAGACCTCTGATCAAAAAAGGATACGTGTCTTCGGGAGATTAGCGAGGGCTGTGGACAGTTTGAAGAACAATGTTTTCCAGCGCACACATGGACCGTTTGGCACGAACCTGACCTCTGGCAGTGAATGACTTGTCCGCCTCATACCCGTCACGTGCGATCATGGTTTAAAGATATTCCCAAACCTGCCACAATTCTACCACTAATTTTCCATCCATTCTCTGTTTGAACAAATATAGCAAGTGAAACCTGTGAACTATCCCCGGGTTCTCAGGCTGTTGTATTATTTGCCATGAAGTTGTATTTTTCCCTCCTGATTTACTGTCGGGTATATTGCCTATCGAGCGTCACTATGAGTATGTGCAGAACAGCGGATGTGTTCAAGCTCACCTGTCAATCACACTTCCTTCTGCTCCTGCCGTGCACCGCTCCATGCCGATTGTGGTTCTCGTACCGATGAACGGCTCTCGGCTTATTGGAGAAAGTCTCATCACTGTTTCAATTGCGGAACTCGTACTAATGTGCGGCCCTCGATTAAACCGAGAAAGTATCACCTCTGCCTTCAAATTCACCTTCGAAAGTGAATCACTTCGTACTTTTCCGGGTTGAACTCCATCTGTAACTTCTCAGCACTGCACTGCGTCCTGTCACTGTCCCGTTGTAATCTGTGACAAACTTCTACACCATCCATATTTGCACCAACTTCCACATCACTGCAAATACAATAAACCACTCTTCCACCTCCTCATTCAAATCATTCTTAAACGCAAAAGAATACGGGGGTCTAAGAACAGATCTCTGCAGGACACCTGTCACCAACATCCAGGGAGGAAACGCTTCGTCCACAACTATCCTCTTCCTTCTGTGGGCGCCAGTTCTGAATCCATCAGCCAACTTTCCCTGGATACCAAACTTTCTGATATTATGAATTGTCCTGCCATGGTTAACCAATCAAAAATCCATTCATATCTGATCAATTATCGCCCACCTTATTACCAAAAGACCACGCAACAAACACGTTCTCCCATCTGTTTCCCTCTTTCAGTGTCTCCGCCTGGGCTCGGGCGAGTGCAGAGATGTGAACTGTTCTTATCCTCCGGGTACAAAATGGAAGTAGTCGCCCAACCCACTGAGGGAGCAACTACTCCATCATCCACATCACCGTCGGTTGCCTGAAACATAAATCTAGAGATTCATCTCATCTCGGACCAGAGTATCCCATTGACAAAATGTTTTCTGGAACTCAGCTGCTAGAGGACAATAACTATCTCCAAGGGGTCAGATGATCAGACCGGATTTATTAAAACCCGTTTTTGCACATTTTAATATACGCATTAGGGTTAGGGTTAGGGTTTTAGTCTCCTTCTCAGGAGATATCCAAATGTGTGATATCCTTAGATGCTGAGAAGGCCTTCGAACGGCTTGAATGGAATTATCTATTTAAAACCTTAGAAAAATTTCATTTTTGGACCGGATTTTATTCAATGGATTAAATTACTTTATTTATCTCCTGCTCGGGTTCTTACTAATTTTCAAAATTCCATCCATTTAAACTTCACCGTGGAACTAGTCAACGCTGCTGTTGAGACCTTTGCTTTTTGATCTAGCGTTAGAACCCCTTGCCATTGCTTTTCCAGAATCTAATGATATCTGTGGGATTTTAAGGAGAGGTATCACCCACAAACTCTCGCTTTATGCTGATGATAGATTGCTTTTTATCTCTAATGTTGAGAGCTCGTTACCTTGCATACTTTCTTTACTGTCCCGCTTTAGCCAGTTTTCAGGATATAAATTGAACCTACGTAAGAGTAAATTATTTCTTTTAAATAATTTTGTATCAATTAATACTAATCTCCCTTTTAAAATTGTAAGGAATCAATTTACTTATTTGGGTGTAAAAGTCACTAAGAATTACAAACACCTGCTTAAAGAAAACTTCCTTACTTTATTGAACTATTAAAAAAAATATCATTAAATTGGGCACCTCTTTCAATATCGTTGTTTGGACGAATTAATTCTATTAAAATGAATATTCTACTTAAGTTTATATACCTTTTTCAGGTCTTACCCGTTTTTATTCCTGTACTTTTTTTGATTCTCTTGAATCTATTTTATCCTCCTACATGTAGAAAAATGAACGTCCTCGTTTAAATAAAATTCATCTTCAAATACCTAAAAATTCTGGAGGTTTAGCTTTACCTAATGTTGGATTAGGTGACTGGGCAGTTAATATAAGATATCTTACGTTTTGGTTACATTATATCAATCGTATAGACTGTCCGGTATGGGCTTCTTTAGAAGCTAACTCTGTTAATAAATTTTCTATTATTTCTCTTCTTGGATCCTCACTTCCTTTATTTGTAAGTAAACTAACTGATAATTTAGTAGTTAAACATACTCTGGGGATCTGAATACAATTTAGAAAACATTTTGGTTTCTTGAGATTTTCCCGTTCTAGTCCCATTTATACTATTTTTTAAACCCTCCATGACTGATTTTGTTTTTAAAGAAAGGGACAGATTGGGCATTAAAAGTTTTTGTGATCTGTTTGTTGGAGGAAATCCTTTTTTTTTTTCCAGTTGAGCAATTGTCGTCTAAATATAGCTTACCCAAAACTCACTTTTTTAGATATCTACAAATTAGAGACTTTATAAGATCTCAATTATGCACATTTCCTATAAGCTCAGATAAGAACTTACTAGACGTAGTTTTGAAATTGACACTTTTTCATAAAGGTTCGATATCTAATATTTATGGTACGTTACTGAAGATGAGGAGTGTTCCCTTCGACAAAATTAAGATTCTCTGGTTACAAGATTTACAGACATCAATATCTGAGGAAACTTGGAATGAAATTTTTAAACTGGTTGATACTTCATCGCTATGTGCTCGCCATTCCCTCATACACTTTAAGGTGGTACATACAGCCCATATGGCTGAATATAAGCTACTCGTTTTTATTCGAATATATCTGCCGACTGTCACATTAGTATATTTCAATGTAACTATTGACTAACCTACTTGAATACAGGTTAATGAGATTGTTATTATGATACAATGTAATTGGTAGCTTTTTCGTATGGCTTTTGACCTTTTATATATACTTTTTGTACTCTGTATTCTTCTATGTAGAAACTAATAAAAATATTGAAAAGACTATCTCCAAGGGGTTTGAATTGGTTAATATGATGCCAACCCAACTTATATGGAGCAGTCTGGATTCGATTTACCGATGGATTGGGTCCGTCCCGACAAATCGCGAAGGTGTAAAGGGGGTCGGCTGATGAAGTGACATCATCTCCTTCGGTCCTATTTCCAACGCCCGCGGTTTTGCTCGCATCTCGAAACAAGCTTCACTCTGCCGTTTCTTCTGTCACGTATTATGGGCGGCATCATAATAGACATACTTAATAGAGTGAATTTATTGTTGCTTGCATTTGTTCTTTTCAATGTATTATACTCGGCCTCCGAGAAATCTAGCCAAGCAGGAATACTAACTCATTTTTCTCCCGATCATACTTAAAACGTGTAAATGCAGGAGAGGATGCTTCTGTGGTGAGGACTATTATAATAACATAGTGTAAGACAGTAATGCATGAACCGTTTAGCCAATTGAGACAACATTGTTCTCAAATGGCTAAATTCCAGCTCATCCATTCCACAATCACACTATTGTGGTCGATAGGGGAAATACAACCTCTGTTTTACCTCAAAGAGTTTAATTAGATTTTGTGCCACCTGCGTGGTGTAGCAGGGTCCATGATCTGATTCTAGAGTCTTTGGCAATCCACAACGGGTAAAGACTCCCTAGGACAAAATCGTGGCTGTAACGTCAGCGGTTTTCATTATCTAGCCACTTGGTGAACGCATCCACTATCGCGAGGATTTATTTCAGTCCTCCAGTGGATGGAGATGAAGATTCAACAAAATAAACCTGCTGATTAACACATGGTCCTTCTGCGGGACGTGTCTTAAAACGGCTCCTCTAGCCAATTTATCTGGGTTATTACTGGGAACAAATCAAACAATTCTTACAATAATGTTGTACATCTCGCAATTTCGGCCACCAACAGAGATTCTTCAACTGTTCTATAGTTCTATCTGCTCCTTGATACCCACAAATGTCATGGTGACAATACATCACCTGGTTTCTTTCACATTCTGGCACCAAAAGTTTACCATTATTAAGTACAATCCGATTCCGTGCCTGATCTCTCGATATTTCCCAAACTCTTCAGAATCCTCTCCTCTTTGTAGCCTTGCTAATTCCTGACCCAGTTACTGTGTCATGACTAAGTCTATATCTGTACAGTTTGCTGGTTTCTCTCTCATCCCTACCTCTACATGTGGATTCCCTTTCACCACCCAGCTTGATTCTTGTTTGGCTAATTCACCAGCCTTCCTGCTCCCTTCCCGGGAAGTCTGTAACTGAGCCTTCACCTTTTAGTTTAATCGATAAATGTTTCCACTAAAACTCTCAGATACTTAATTCAACATGGGAGCTGATGGCACTGGTTTGCCATCTTTTGAGTTATAACCTCTAGCATCATTCTGAATGCAATTCAGTACAAGCCCAGAGCCATCAAATGTCCCTCATACATAAGGAATATCATTCTGAACATCAAATGTCCCTCATACATAAGGACTATCACTCTGTCCATCAAATGTCCCTCATACATAAGGACTATCATTCAGGACATCAAATGCTCCGGAGATATAAAGACGATCATGCTTGTGAGCCTTGTAAGCAACAACTCTACTGTCTACTTTAAGATGGCGCTGATGAAGCGCAGACACGCCTTGCTGCTGGTAAACAGAACTATAAATTATTGTATTATTCACATATTTTCTCGGACATGATCGCTGCAATTAATAGCCTGTAACTTCCCTTTCGGAGATGAACATTTGAACCCCTTATAAAACTTGGCAATTTTGCGGTGTGAACTGAAGTCGCCAAGGTTTAGGGCGTTTATGTCATGGCGTGTACGGGCTGAATCGAGGCGCCGCGCCCAGGCTCGAGAGTGGGTAATGAGTCGATGCTTGGCCATAGCTGCAGTGAACTTGAAGACGATTCGGCAGAACCGGGGTGAGGCGATGGTCTCCGAACTCGGGTCCGAAATAAGGAAGGGCACGAGGTCGGTCTAATTTAGGCGCTGGGTCGAATTTGAATGTTGGACTACGGGCCGAATCGAGGCAGCTGGACCCTGGCCAGAGCAATAGGAAGTGGCAGGGACCGGGTCCGAGAGCTAGAAACGAAACCACGTTTGCCCGATTTGAGCGCCGGGCCAGATTGAAAATGGTCAGGGTATCGGTGCCGGAGCAGAGGGACTCCGGTTCAGCTCACGGCTCCGCGAGGTTTACTCGTCTCTGCGCTGATCTGAGGCTGTGGCCTGCAACGAATAGTTTCCTCAGGCGGCTGCTCTGATGATCAGGGTCGCGGCACATTTTCGGGAGCCTCGGTTCCGAATGTCATTTACGTACGTTTATAGGATGCACATTAGCTTTTCCCTGCACACTGGGTGTTTGACGGTCTTATTTTTAATGGGGTCTATTGAGATTCTTTGTTTTGTGGCTTCCTGTAAAGTGACGAATCCCAGGGGTGTATGCAGTATGGACATAATATATGGACTGTGAACTTAGAACAGCACTGAACAAATTTCCGGAAGTTGCAGGCAAATTGGTAAAAAGATATTTGATTGGGAAAAGCTGTGGTTCTTTACTGTTCTACTGTCGCAAAACGAATATCTGTGCATTTTCCATTTCAGGCAGATTTCAACAGTTCCAGAGGGAATGTAATGGAAAGACAGTGCAATTACAAGCAACGCTCAGCAGGTAATGAACATCTATGGGAGAGGTACAAACTAATCGATTCGGGTTTTCGACCTTTCGTCAGATTGGCCTCAAACGTTTTCAGTTCTCAGTGCAGATCTCCCGCATCTCGAGTTTCTGTTTGATTCCTGCTGCCTGACAGACAGGAGACAGTGAGGGGGAATTTCCAAACTCTGCTTGAGCACTGAAACCCGGGACCCAATTCTACTGTTGCAGGCACAGAACAGCCCACGGAATCACAGCCTCTTCCTCTGAGGGGTAGAATGGGAACGAATCGTCTCCTCAGACTAGCAATCATTGCTTCCAAAGAAATGTCGGAAATAAACACATGAGCCCGGAACAAGTGCAGTTTTTCAACACCTCTTTAATTTGAGAGGCCTGATCATTTGGAGCACTTTACCTGTGTCAAAGACTGGGATATCCCAGGACCCTACCTCACAGGAACGCAGCTGAATCTGTCACATACCTACCCCAGAATCCTTGCATATCGTCCCCACGTCCCACACTGGGTGGTGTAGTCAGTAATTTGCCCCAACCAATGTCCAGGCACCGGAGGCTTCCACTTCGTTGTGGAAGGAGGAACATCCAGTCCAATCTCTAGAAGTACTTACCGGGGCCAAAACCCAAATATTGATAGTTCCATATTCCCGATGAACCCATTCCAGGTTGACCCAAGCACCAGCTCCTCCCGGACTCAATGCTGCCGGTAATATGCTACCGTGTCTTGGCCATTCAGAGTTCAAAACATAACACTCTATATCAACCTATGGTAGAATGGAAACATGATGATCCTCTGACTGAGCCAGAGATCGGGCTGGAAAACCCGGCTGTGGGTCACCAGAGGGCGGGAATACGTCTCACATTGTCTCCTGAAGCTAAATTGAACACATGCGTTCATTATGTTATTGAATGAGACCTCGCTTAGCATAATTAACGACCACATTTCCTGCAGGGTAACAGGAATAAAATGTTAATTATGATACTGAAAATTGTGTGCTGGAAACAGTGTCTGAGGAAGGATCAGTGGAAAGAGAAATAGTGGAAGACCTGGTATCGGAATCGTGACAGAGCAAGATGCTGCCCAATTATCGAATGCACTGACCATGGAATATAGGAGCATAAATAGGTCGTTTGGCCCATCGAGTCTGTTCTTCTATTTCATAGCTGTTCCATTGTCCCACTGAGCCACAATCTCCTGCTTTCATCCTACATCACTTTCATCTTCCACGGCGAAAACTGATCAAAAATACTTTTTCGGTTCATCCTCTATTTTCTTGTCCCACATTACTATTTTCTCAAATTGCAGGGTAAATTCTATCATGTTATGATCACTGGCCCTGAACGGTTTTTTTTTTACCTCAAGCTCTCTAATCACTTTCAGTTCAATACAGAATAGTTGATCCCCGCATGGGATCAACCACAAGCTGCTCTCAAAAGACATCCTAAAGGCATCTAGAAATTCTGCCCCTTGGGATCGAGCACCAACCCATGACTATCGGAAAATTGACCTTTTAACATACATTTTCTACCTCCCGTTGTAAATTTTAGACCATGTCATTACTACTGTGTGGAGGATCTGTATATAATCCCCATCAGGGTCTTTGTCCCCTTGCAGTTTCCTAGCTCTACCCACAATGATTCAAGACCTTCCTACCCCATGTCAGCTCTTTCTAATGATTTGATTTCATTTCCACCAAGAGTCACGCCAGCCGTTCTGCCGACCTACCTGTCCTTTCGATACAGTGTGTATCCTTGGTTGTTAAACTCCCAGCTGTAATCGTGTTCTGTCAGCCACGATTCAGTGACGCCCACAATGTCATACATACCAATCTGTAACTTTGCTGCGTTCATCTACCTTATTCCATATGCTGCTCGCCTCCAACTATAACACCGTCAGTCTTGTACTCCCCCTTTCCCATTTTGTCTGCCTTTTACGTTGCAGCTCATCCCATTGACTGCAATGTTGCCCTATCGTCAGCTTCTCCTTGCTAGCAGTATCACGGCACATTGCCTCTGCTTGTGAACCAACTACCCCATCCTCAGCACTATTACCCCAGCTACCAACCCCTGCCAAATTAGCTTAACCCTCCTGAATAGCTCTGGCAAACCTGCCACAAGCATATTGATTCCCCTGGGATTCACAGATATGCACTATGGAGACAAAACGGTCTGGTCCGGTTTATTTCACGTTGGAGATGTGTATGGTGTTTTAAAATCAATGGCTTGTTGTGCAACCATTATTAATTTAGCATATCCTGAGTGGTGGATCACACAGCAAGGAAACTGGCGTTTCACTGGCTCTACCTGTTCTGACCATCCACTCACTGTCTACACTGGTCCCATGTATCAGCACTTGGTTCATAGCTGTCTGTATCTCGGCAGTTCCAATGCTCATCCAGGATTATCCCTGGTACCCTTTTTGTATAATGGATCAACATGAGCTCTTCATCAGTCCTCCAGGAATTTGTCAAGTCTCTATCAAACTCTTCACTTGCTTTTCTCAGTAACCTGGGTTATCCCATCATGCTCTGGAGACTCCTACACCTTAATGCTCTTTAGGAGACCCTAGAGTATCTTCATTATTTAAAAATGACATGACATATTAATAATCTCGGCACTGACCTTCCTATACACCATGCCTTTCTCCTTGGTAAATACTGATCTGAGGTGCTCATTATGGACCTCACGCACATCCTCAAGGGCTCTGTTTGATTCGACCTTCCTAAGCTTTACATACGTTTCCTTTTTTTTCCTAGACAAATTCATCACTTCTCTTGACATTCAAGGTTTCCTTGCCCCGCCATCCTTGTTATTGCTTCGACAGGAATATTGCCTTCCTACGTCTTGTAGATGATTCTTCAACGCCCTCCGCATGAAGGATGTGGATTTGCCCAAAAATAGCTGTTTCCTATTAACTCTCCATAGTTCTTGTCTGATCCAATTCAATACTCTCACGCAATGTCCATATTTCCTTCTCCATAGCAATCTTAAAACTTAAAAGAGTTCTGCCCTAACTGTTCACCCACTGAGTACTGAGACATCAGACCAGGCTCATTTCCCAATACTGTACCAGGTTCAGTATAGCTGCTCCTTTTGTTGCACTATTTAAATTTTGAGTTAAGATATCATCATCCTAGATAGCAAAAATAGTTAAAGCTAAGGAATTAGGAAACACTTAAAATGAAAGAATCCAAATTTTAAAAAGAAAGCAGTAGGGAAAAAAATGGTGAAATACGAATGGAAGCAAGGGAATAATCTAAAGGATGAGAAAAATATTTTTTCCTTTATCTGGCGAATATAAGAGAGGCCAGTGTGGTTATCGAACCACGGTCTGGAGAGGTTGTAAAACAAATAGCGGATAAAATCTCTAAATATTGTGTGTCAGTCTTTACTAGCAGTCTGTCAAAATTCGAGTCAGGGGCTGATGTGCGAGCACTTGCCATTACAAAAGTGATAGAGCTTGAGGGTCCGAAAGGCAAGAATATGGGTAAGTCACCTGGACCAAATGACCTCCACCCAGGGTACGACTAGAAGCAGCTGAAGATATTGCAGAGACATTAGTTGTGATCTTGTAGAAATGAAAACTAGAAGCTCCAAACATTAAAATAATTGGAGCTTCTCTGTATCTATTGATCGATATTAATCCTGAATTGTTAACCACTTGTTCCCCATGGCCTCACAATACATTTCCCCTGATGAGGCGACTTGAGTTGGTGTGTGTTATACCATTCCTTTGATACCTGAGAGCAGCCAGGTGAAAATTTGGTCATTCTATTCAACCTTAATATCCTGTCTGTAACAGGAAGTACCATACAGTGCCAGGTATTTGTTGATCGCAGTTAATATGTATAGACCCCAGCAATGTACCTTCCTTCAAGATTATCCAACCATTTGTCAGCAGAGAACCACAACACATGGGATCAGGATTAGGTCAGTCAGCCCATCAGGTCTGCTCCACCAATCCTTCATGGCTCATCTCAGATCCTAGGCAACCCCATTAACCTGCCTCCTCGCCATAACCACTGATGACTTGGTTAATCCAGAAACTATCAATTTTCACTTTAAATATACCCATGGTCTTGGACTCAAATAACGCACAGTCACTCATTGGGACTTCTATGTAGTGATTCAGGAAACATTCACAGAAAACATTGACATACAAAACCTAAAGCACAATACAGGCCCTTTGGTCCGCAAAGCTGTGCCGAAGATATCCCTACCTTAGAAATTACCCGGGGTTACCCATAGCCCTCTATTTTTCTGAGCTCCATGTACCTATCCAGGAGTCTCCTAAAAGACCCTATCGTAACGCCTCCAACTCCGTCGTCGGCAATACATTCCATACACTTATCACACTTTGCCTAAAACAAAACAATACCCTTAACATCTCCTCTGTTTCTACTTCCAAGCATCTTAAAGTAATGCCCTCTCGTCATAGCGATTTCAGCCCTGGGAAAAAGCCTCTGACTACCCACATGATCAATGTCTCTTATCATCTTTTACACCTCTATCAGGTCAACTCTCATCCTCCGTTGCTCCAAGGAAAAAAGTAGAGTTCACTCTACCTTTGCTCCCCAATCCAGGCAAAATCCTCGCAATTCTCCTCTGCACACTTGTCTATGGTTTCCACATCCTTCCTCTAGAAGGGCGACCAGAACTGAGCACAGCACTCCAAGTGGGGTTTGACCAGGGTCCTATATAGCTGCAACATTACCTCCCGGCTCCTCAACTCATTCCCGCGATTGATGAAGGCCAATGCACCGAATGCTTTCTTAACCACAGAGTCAACCTGCGCAGCAACTTTGAGTTTCCTATGTATTCTGACACCAAGATCCCTCTGATCCTTCACACTGTCTTACTATTAACATGATATTCTGTCATCATATTTTACCTACCAAAATGAACCACTTCGCACTTATCTGGGTTGATCTCCACCTGCTACTTCTCAGCCCAGTTTGCATCATATCAATGTCTCGCTGTTACCTCGGACAGCCCTCCACACTATCCACAACACCCCCGACCTTTGTATCATCAGCAAATTTACTAACCCAACCCACCACTTCCTCATCCAGGTCATTTATAAAATGACAGAAATAGGGGTCCCAGAGCAGATCACTGAGGCACACCACTGGTCACCGATCTCCATGCAGAATATGACCTGTCTACAACCATTCTTTGCCTTCTGTGGCCAAGCCAGTTCTGATTCCACAAAGCAATGTCCCCTTGGATCCCATGCCTCCTTACTTTCTCAATAAGCCTTGCATAGGATATTGTGTCAAATGCCTTGCTGAAATCCATATACACTACATCTACTGCTCTAACTTCATCGCTGTGTTTTGTCACATCCTCCGAAAATTCAATCAGTCTCATAAGGCACGACCTGCCTTTCACAAAGCCATACAGACTATTCCTAATTATATTATGCCTCTCCAAATGTTCATAAATCTTGCCTCTCAGGAAATTCTCCAACAACTTACCAAGCACTGAATTAAGACTCACTGGTCGATAATTTTCTGGGCTATCTCTACTCACTTTCTTGAATAATGGAACAATATCCGCAACCCTCCAATCCTCCGGAACCTCTCTCGTCCTCATTGATCATGCAAAGCTAATTTCCAGGGGATCAGCAATCTTCTCCCTTCCCTCTGGGGTACATCCCGTCGGGTCCCGGATCTCATCGAACCTGATGCTCCCCAAAAGCTCCAGCGACATCTTCTTACTTAATAACTGCATGCTAAAGCTTTTCAGTCAGCTGCATTTCATCCCTACAATCACCAAGATAGTTTTCCATAGTGAATACTGAAGCAAAGTACTCATTAAGTACCTCTGCTGTCTTCTCCGATTCCATACACACTTTCCCAGTGTCACACTTGATTGGTCCTATTCTCTCACATCTCATCCTCCTGCTCTTCACATACTTGTAGAATGCTTGGGGTTTTCCTTAATCCTAAACGCCAAGGCCTTCCCATGGCCCCTTCTGGCTTTCCTAATTTCTTTCTTAAGCTCCCTCCTGCTAGCCTTATAATCTTCTAGATCTTTATCATTACCTAGTCTTTGGAACCTCTCGTAAGCTCTTCTTTTCTTCTTGACTGGATTTACAACAGCCATCCACAGAATCGCCCTTCTGATCCACTAACTATGGAGATCCCTATCACTGCTGCCATCCTCTTCTCTTCCCTGCCCTTCTGAGCCACAGGGCCAGACACGGTGGCAGAGACGCAGCCACTGTTGCTTCTTCCAGGTAGGCCGTCCCCCCAATAGTACACAAACAGGAGTACTTATTGTTAAGGGGGACAGCCACAGGGGTACTATGTAGCGTTTGACTCATGTCCTTCCCTCTTCTGACTGTTTCCCACTTATCCGTCTCCCCAGGCCCCAGTGTGACTACCTGCCTATAGCTCCTCTCCATCACCTCCTCACACACACATTCCTGAACACATTTGACAAACTCTACCCCATCGAATCCTTTTAGAGTATGGGAACCCCAGTCAAGAAGTGGAAATGGCTAAAGCATCATAATTCCAGGTATTGATCTATTCCCTGAGCTCATTTACATTTCCTTCAATGCTTATTCCATTGGAATAGGACCACAAGGCCATAAGATACAGCACCAGAGATCCACCATTCAGCCCATCGAGCCCATTCATTCCATCATGGCAGATCCCGGGTCCCACACTACGCCATACACCTGCCTTCTCGCCATATTCTTTGATGCCGTGACCGATCAACGGTCAGCATACCAACAGTTTTCTTCACCACCCCATCCACATGATATTCCACCTTCAGGGAACTATGCACCATTATTCCCCGATCACTGCCTCTCCTTTGCCTGTTACTTCTTCATGAGTTCTTACAGATTTGCCATGTAAGATTTTCCTTTACAGAAAATATGCTGAGTGCCTTATTTTATTATTATGCTCCAAGAACCCTAAAACCGCACCCTTAATAATAGATTCCAACACTTTCCAGCGTCTGAGGTTAGGCTAACTGGTCTTTCATTTGCTTTCTCTTCCCTTCCTCCCTATTTAAAGAGTGCTGTGACATTTGCAAGTTTCAAGTCCTCCAGTACCAAAGAATCAAATGATTCTTGAAAGACCTCTGGCACACAGCCAGTTTCTTGTACATGTACATAACAGAGTTTGGTTCACGGTCTTGTCAGCAGCATCCTGCTGTGAGAACCTGGGCAATCAGCAATACGCCCATATCTCATTCTTGATAATAAGTGAGGTGTGGGTGAGTAGGCGTCCAGAATACAGGAAGTGTGTGGAAACTATAGAAAGGGTGCACAGCAGATTTACAATGATGTTGTCTGGATTGAGGAGCGCGCCTTATGAAAACAGGTTGAGTGAACTCTGCCTTTTCTTCTTGGAGTGGTGGAGGATGAGAGGTGACCTGGAACATGTGTATAAGATGACGAATGGCGTTGATTCCGTGGATAGTCAGAGGCTTTCTCCCACGGCTGAAATGGCTAGCATGAGAGGACACAGTTTTAAGCTGCTTGGTAGCAGGTACTGAAGAGATGTCAGGGGTAATATTTTTCAAACACGCTGAGAGTGCTGAGTGCATGGAAGGGGCTTCTGGCAACGGTGGTGGAGGTGGACACGATAGGGACTTTTAAGAGACTCCTGGATAGGTACATCGAGCGTAGAGAAATAGAGGTCTAGAGGTAACCCTAGGTAGTTTCTAAAGAACATGTTCGGCACAGCATTGTGAGCAGAAGAGACCATATTCTGCTGCAGGTTTTCTATTTTTTTATGTTTGTATATGTGTGTTAATTTGGTTAGACATTTCCACCTGTCGTGAAATATGGTTACCGTTGGTTTGGGACGCCAGGGCAGGGTTGCCTATACTCCTCCCGGGAAGTGTATTTTCACAGATGTGTCGGCAAATGTGCGTGTTATAGCCCTGGTGTGACAGTTGCATGCAAATATATCATTAGAAGAGAAAAGATAAATTATGAACACAAGCCCTAATCTGCTGCCTTCTCCCTGTATCCCTTCATGCTCTGACTAATCAAGGATCTATCAATTACTTGATTGCCCAATGACTCGAACTCCTCAGCCGTCTGTGACAAAGAAATGTCTGCTTATTCCTGTTCCAAATGGAAGATCCTCTGTTCTTAGGCTGCGTACTCAAGTCCGAGAGTGTCCCACCAGAGGAAACTCACCACACACGTCTACTCTGTCAAGGTCATTCTTCTGAATGACAGTGAGTGCAGGCCCAGACCCATCAAAGGAAACTCACCACACACGTCTAATCTGTCAAGGCCAATCTTCTGAATGACAGTGAGTGCAGGCCCAGACCCATCAAACAAGTCATTCAATCAAGAAAGGGAGGGAATGAGGAAAGCCAAGGAGGACCATGAAATGTCCTTGGCAAGTAGTATTCCGGAGAATCCCAAGGCTTTTCTAACGTACATCAAGAGCAAGTGAATAACTCGGGGGAGGGTGGGACCACTCAGGGATGAAGGGGGAACATTTCCTTGTCTGCGGAGAATGTGCGTGAGGCATTTCATGAGTACTTTGCTTCAGTATTTACCAAGGAAAAGGTCATGAAGGCCCAGGAGATCAGTGCTGAGCGTATAAACACGTTACGGTGTTTAGAGATCAAACAGAAGGAAGTGTTGGACGTCCTAATGAGTCTTAAGGTGGAGAACTACAGGGCCTCATGGGATGTACACCAGGTTATTGAAGGAGGCGAGGGACAAGAGTGCTGCGGTCTTGACCAGCATGTTCGTGTCCTCTAGGCACAGTCGAGGTCCCGGATGACTGGTCAGTATCTCTATATAAGAAAGGAAAAAGGGGAATTTCTGGGAACTATAGACTGGAGAGTTTCTCATCAGTTGTAGGGAATTTGCTGGCGAAAATTCGTAGGAATAGTATACAGGAGCGTTTGGAAACCCATGGAGTAATTAGGCTTTGTGCGGGGCTGGTCTTGTCTTACGAACTCGAGTGATGATTTGGACAATGTGACGAGAGGGATTGACGAGAGTAGTGTAAACGATGTTGTCTGCATGGAGTCCCTTATGAGAGTCGGATCCAGACAATTTAGCTGAATGTGGTCCATGGAGAATTGGCTGTTTGGTTTTGGAACTGGCTTGTCCACAGTACACAGTGTATAGTGGTGGAAGGGTCTTATTCGAGCTGCAGGACTGTAATTCCCGGAGTTTCACTGGGGTCTGTGCTGGGACCTCTGCTGTTTGTAGGGGATATAAATGACCCGGATGAAAATGTAGATGGAACAGTTGTTAAGTTTGAGGATGATACCAAGTTTGGTGGAGTTGTGGATCGTGCAGAAGACTGGCAAAGAATACAGCGCGATATGGATCAGAGGCAGATTTGGACAGAGAAATAGCAGTTGGAGTTCAACCCAAATAAATGTGACGTGTTGCACCTGGGTGGTGTAAGTACAAGGAGACAGTGTACTGTTAAAGGCACGTTCCGTGTTGCGGAGTACAGAGAATTTGAGATCCAGGTTCATATCGCCTAGAAAGTGGCTACACATGTCGATAAAGATGTTAAGAAGGCTTATTGAATTGTTGTTTGTATTAGTTGGGACATTCAGTTCAAAAGTCAGGAGGCTATGTTGCAACTTTATAAAACCCTGCTCAGCCCACATCTGGAGTATTGCAAACAGTTCCGGATGCCCGACCATAAGAAGGATGGTCAGGCTTTGACGGGGACGGTGCAGAAGAGGTTTACCAGAATGCTGTCTAGTTTAGAGTGGGTGTGTTAACGTGAGAGGCTGGATGAATGTGGGTTGTTTTCTCTGGAGCATCGGGGACGGAGGGGAGATCAGATAGAGGCTTATAAGATTATGAGAGGCGTAGTTGGAGCAGACAGGGAGTGTCTGTTCCACATTGCTGAAATGTCCGATATCAGAGGGGCATGCATTGAAAGTGAGAGGGTATAGGATCAAGGGTAATGTGAGAGGCAAGTACCATTACTCAGAGAGTGGCGGATGCCTGGAATGCGCTGCCCGGTGTGGTGGTAGAGGCAAGTACATCAAAGGCTTTCAAAAGACGTTTGGGTTGGCTCATGGACATTAGGTAGACGGAAGGATATTAACATTGTGTCACAAGAAGAGATAAGTGCTTCGTTGTATTTGATTTCTTTGTTTGTTAACTAGTCAGCATAACATTGAGGGCCGAATGGCTTGTTCCTGTACTGTACTGTTTTATGTTCTATGTTCTACGCTCAGAGATGTTCACCGTTCAGAGCTCAACACAAAACTCAAGAGTGGTCTAACCACACTTTTCTGTAACATTACTTCACGGAAAATATACTGGCGTTGGAGATAGTGAGGACGAATTGATTGAGGAGACGACGGGGTTATGCTTATGAACCTCCTGCGAGGAAACTGACTGTACTTCAGGAGAAAGGGAGGGAATCGTACGGGTGCATATCAAACAATGATAGAGAGATGGGAGAAACAGGGGCAGGAAAGTCATTACTGGGAGGTGAGACTGCACTTTGGGGACATAGCCTCCAGATTTTTGGGAAAATGCTTTAGGACGGAGATGCAGAGGACGTGCTTTACTCATAAGAAATCCTCTGCCCAGGGAAGTTGTAGCGGGTCCGTCAGTAAATAGACCCTCAGTGTCACTTCATTAGGTACATGAGTGGGACCTGGTGTGGTCCTCTGCTACTGTCGACCATCTGCTACAAGTTTCTACGTGTCAAAGAGGCGGGAGGAACTTAAGATGGCTCAAAACGGCGATTCCTTTTTCTTGCATCTTCGAAAACAGCTTTATTTCTATCATTGATTGCTCTTTTAATACCTTTTCAGGGCTAATGTGCACGGAGAGCTGCGACTTTTTGCTACCGATACCCCGCGAGCAGAGCTCAGAAAAAGCGACGCAACAGACTTTTCAAATTGTGAATCTGCCAGTTGTTTGTTATGTCTCCCCTCGCGCTTTGACACGGAGACACAGAGAGAGCCTGTGGTTTGTCGAATTATCGGGTGAGCGAGTAGTCTTCGGGATACTGCAAGTCTGTGTCTTCATTGATGCTTTGCTGCGGGCTTGAGCGCTCGGTGGAGGCGGCTGATGCTTCCATTTGCTGGTGGTGGGATGGGGTGTCGCTGCTTTTCTGCTTGTGCGTGGGAGGGGGGAGCTGGGGATGGGCGGGGGCTTCGCGTTTCTAACGTGTTATCTATCACTCATTCTTTTGTGCACTTCTCTGTTTCCGCGGATGTTCGCGAAGAAAGAGAATTTCAGCATGTATATTGTATCCATTTCCCCGACATTAAATGCACCTTTTGAACCTGCCTACAGTCTGTGCGTTCAGAGATGCTCTTCTGCACACCGCCGTTACACATTTGTTAGTTTGAGTTTCTGTCATGCGTCACAATCCCAGGAGATTATTCGTTTCGGAGATTCTCAAACCACCCCATCTGGCAGCATCAATCATTCCACGGTCACACTTCGTGAAATTACCATAAGACAATAAGACAAAGGGGCAGAAGTCGGCCATTCTTTCACTGGCACTTACTTCCCATTTTACCACTTCCTCATTCTCCATCATTTCTTCGCTCCTTCACCCACCCTCTCCTATCTTTTACGCCCACTCTCCCCCATCTCGTTCCCTCTGTATCGATCCCGCTGGTCCCACTATCCTTCTTTCCTTCTATCACCCTTTCTCTTACTCCAGCATGTCTCACTTTCGCTTTCGCTCCCTCCACCCAGTCTCCTTTTCGGTTTATCACTCTCCACCCTCTCTGCCTAGAGGATCTGTCTCTGCCCCTTCATTCCCCATCTCCCATTTTCCCCACTCACCAACATCTCGCGATCTCACTCCCCTCACAACTCTTTCTCTCCTCTCTCCCTCCTTTCACTCTCCTCTCACTCACTCTCACTCCCCTCTCCTCTGTGTCTCCCCTCTCTCCCACTTCTCTCTCACTCCACTCTTTCTCCTTTCTCTCTCTCCCCATCTCTCTCGCCCTTTTCTATCACTCCCTTCTCTCTCTCTCTCTCTTTCGCTCTCATTCCTCCCATGTGTCTCACTCGTTTCTCCCTTCACCCCCACTCGCTTCCTGCACTCTCTTTCTCCCCGACGCCCTTCTGCCCATCGTTCCACAGTTTACCCTTTGTCTCTCCACCTGTGGTGAAAGAGTGCTGCCGATGGATTATTTTGGGGACTGTCTCTGGAAGATAGTGCAGAAGCATTGGGACAAGTTTGAGGATCGATACAGTGCTGTGGAGAGCGAGGGGACAGTGGGATGAGTTTATGACGTATATCGTGGTGTCGACAGAGAGAGCGGGGCAGTGGGAGTAGTTAAGGGACTGGTACAGTGCTGTGAATAAGAGGGAGCGCTGGGATTAGTTTAGAGGCTGATTGTGTGCTGCGGAGAAAGAGATGGCAGTGGGTTTAGTTTAGGGACTGATAGAGTGCTCTGCGGGAAAAGGGGGCAGTGTGATTAGTCTAGGGACCGATACAATGCTGTGGAGAGCACACATACACAAGTACACTTTTTTATCCGGCCCTCCAGCACTCCGTCCTGGTCTTTGACACACAGTCATTCCCTTAGACTGCGGAGTTTGGTGGCCATGCATTAGGTTTATGGATGGATTCTGAAGGAGTCCCCAAATATTCTGACTGTGAGGGAGTCACTGAAGATACTTGACAGGTTAGTGGATATGACAGTGTTTATTCATCACCACAAATAGACATTTTCTTGGACACACTCTCGGCAGTGACATTCCAACTCAAATTACGTCAAGAGTTTATGCTTGCAATGGTAGGAATAGGCGATTCAATACCACAAACTACACTGTTACAAATCAAGATGTTGCGTCTGACAAAAGTTTCCTTTGAAGTACAGATTTACAGTGGAAGAAATTTGGAATTGATGAGACAGCTGTGAAGGTTTAGTCACTTTTGGTGGTTGCAACTAATCCACACAGATGGTCAAAAAGCTTCTGGGAACTGAGATCCCAGAAGCCCAAGATTGTTGTTGTGAGGGTTGTCACGTGGACAGTCAGGGACTGTAGGGGGCCTGATCAAGTGTTGGTAGGTGGGTTCCCTTTTATATGACGTCATGGCTGGTACAGTAACTGTGGGCTGAAGGGTCTGTTCCTTTTCTTTACCTTTCTCCGTCTAAGGTGGACAAACAGAAGGCAGAAGTTTCTTTTCTCAGAGCAAACATTTCTCTCAGTGCTGATGAACGTTGACATGTTTACGACCCAGGACAACTTTTGATACATTTCATCCAAACAAGCTGAGGATGGTTTCTTGTATCGGGAGTTGGAGATAAGATTACAGTGAGATGAGCTGTGATTACAATTGGTGGAGAATCAGAGTGGAGAGGCTACTTGACTCTCAGTTGATCTGCTCAGCCGATGGACCAGAGTCGCACTGACACAAGGTCACGTGGGTAGTTGGGTCTGATGGAGTTTGAAACAATATCCCCTTTGCTGCAGGAATACCACGTGGAATTTACAACCCTTAGTCACATCAGAATTTCCATTGTGTCAGTTCCACAATTAATTCACTGAGGTAATCACCGTGTTGCAAACAGGGACTGCACTTGGCTGAGGTAATCAGATTGTAAATACATTTCAGAAATGTTTATTTTTATATCTGTTGAAACCTGTCCCCGTGGTGTCGCGAAATAGCATAAAACCCCAGGTTTGTGCAGCCTCGACAGTTCATTCCGAGAGATCTTCTGTAGCACACGGGGCCAGATCACTCGCCGGAGGAAATGCCTGCATTGTTTGATAGGTTCCAACCTGTGTATGGAATATTGAACGTGTTCATTGTCGCCACTGGAGTTCCTGGTGAGTGAGCACAGCTCATATTTGTCACTTCTGTCGGTTTACTGGTGTGAGCCTGTTCGGGTTTATTTTACAAGCTTCCCCCTTGATGCTCGTGGCAGTAATTTCCGTCAGTGATATTGATCCTCACAATTCCATATTCTGATTTAATAACAAACTTAACTAAACCCTTGTCTCTCCTCTAACTTACGGGATCGACCCGAACGTTGTTCTTGCATTTCATGGAATTTTGCTCAGAGTGGTACCAATGCTGGGGATAGGCAGCTCTCCGGGAATGTGAGACTAGGAATGTTATACATTGAGGTGACGACTGTTTATGAGTTATTGACCGGAGTGAATACTTGGTCCTTTAATGAAACACTGTCCATGATATGCCACTGTTGGGATCCGGGAATCCTACGGGAAGGTGTGACTGGGAAGTATTAATATCGCCTTGTCCTTGGTGTCCCAATTCTGAGGACAGGCAGCTCTCCAGGAAGGGGAGACTAGGAGACATTCAGTGGCACCGTCTCCAGAGTTGTCCCAGTCTTGGGAACGGGCAGCACTCCGGAACAGTGTGAAAGGGAGCGATTTCCAGAGACTGAAATCAGTCATTGTGTTTCTGATCAGATTGAACCCTTGCTCCTGTGTTTCACTTCTCCCTGTGGAACCTGTCACAGTCGCATTCTATTGCCTGTTTGTCAATAACCGGGTCCGATCCCCTGAACCTGAGATCACGGATCTACTGACGCGGGTTTTCGAAATGAGCTGCGCTGTAGAAGTAATCCATTAACGGAGCCACTGGGCATCTGGTTACTATGTTGTCCCGGCTTTCCCTCAGAGGCCCGACCTCGCTCGGTGCATCCTTCGGCCCTGAAGAAAGGTCTCGGACGGATATCTCGAGTGTCTGTTCAATATCGCGAAAACAGCTGAGATCCAGCAGCAATTTGTGTGTGTTTTCGCCCTGTGGATACTGTTTCGGCCCCGTCAGGTGCTGAGTTTCCAGAGGTCCGCACAGTCCCTGGAAATCAGTGAAACCGGCCCCACCAGCGACTAGAATCGCGTTAAGCACCGATCGTTGCTGTTCGTCCAGCTCGTGTTTAACCCCGACGATTACCGACACATCGCTTATCTCCACATTGAAGAAGGCAGGTCGGAGACAGTGTGATCCATGTTTGGTGTTGGATGAGCAGCCGTTCACCGCATCTAGTCTCCTGACCTCTGGCTGAAACCCGAACCTGTGTCCATTCCCGGAGAATGAGTCTAATAATGCCTGGTGTCTGTTCTTTTCTCTCTCCCTGCAGTGAATTTACTGGCGATTGTGATCCTGTCCCGGGGAAAGTGCGGACTCTCTACCTGCACCACTCGCTACCTGGTGGCCATGGCAGCGGGGGATCTGCTGACCGTAGTCATAGAGGTCCTTGGGCGTCAAGTCTTCGATTATTACATTCCGTGGAATTTTCTGAGGATTTACCCTGTGTGCAAGGTTATTGAGGTACTAAGACTAACAGCCACATACTGTTCTGTCTGGTTCACCGTCACATTCACTTTCGATCGGTTTGTCGCCATCTGCTGTCAGAAGCTGAAAACACAATATTCAACCGGGAAATCTGCGGCTGTGGTTCTCACAGCAACCGGCGTGCTGTGCTTTCTGAGAAACGTTCCCCGCTACTTCCTCTGGGAACCCAGACAGATAATCAACAATGTACCGTGGCGCTGTAAACTCACGGCCAACACTTCAACTGACATCGGATGGGTCGTAAACCGTTGGCTCGATATAGTTTTAAATCCGTTCATCCCGTTCATTGTGATTCTGCTGCTCAACGCTCTGACGGTCAGGCACATTGTTGTGGCCAGTCGGGTCCGTAAGGAGCTGAGGGGTCAGAGCAAGGGGGAGAAAAGCAGGGACCCGGAGATGGAGAGCCGGAGGAGGTCTGTTGTTTTACTCTTCACCCTCTCGGGCAGCTTCATCCTCCTGTGGATGACGAACGTAGTAAATTTCCTGTATTATGAGATCAAGGGAATACGATTCAATTTCAATGATTCTGAATGGATTTTTCACCTCGTCGGAGCCTTGCTGAAGAATTTCAGCTGCTGCACGAACACATTTATTTACGCGGTCACTCAATCGAAATTCAGGGAGCAGGTGATCAGCGCGGTGGAAAATCCGTTCACCTCGGTGATTCAGTTCATTACTCAAGCCGCGAAATGAGCGGAGTCTGGAGGCGGCAACAGTGTCTCCAGTTCGGGCCGCAAATGCTCTCATTCACCGCTTGATCTCTCATGTGTTATTTCCGGGAGGAGAGTCTCATGGACCGGCAGTTCCTGGACATTAGGTGCAGCGGTGTGGACCAGAAAAGGATGGAGGAGTGTGCATCATGATTGACGGAGAGAGGGATGTGGTTGTGAGGGGGAGCCGTGAGACAGTGGTTGAATGAGGTGTGGAATGGAGAGCAGTGCTCGCGTGTGCTTGGGGTGATTTGGAAAACGAGCGAGCGAGAGAGAGAGAGGGAGGGAGAGAGAGAGAGAGAGAGAGAGAGAGAGAGAGAGAGAGAGAGAGAGAGAGAGAGAGAGAGAGAGAGAGAGAGAGAGAGAGAGAGAGAGAGAGAGAGAGAAGTGGGGTGGAGGAGTTGTGTTATAGAGTTTGTCTAGCCCGGGTCCTTATTCTCATTCATGAGTGACCAGCCTTGATTGTAAGTTATACCCACCGTCAATGCGGGGCTTGAAATGGGGAAGGTGAACAATTCACATGCATTTTTGTAGTTTTGCAGACGGGACATAGTGCACCGTGTGGTTGTAGTGGTGGGTCTGAATTCTGGGACGAGCGCACAGTCAACGTAGGCTCGTAGGATTTTTCGATCAGCACAGGTCGGTGACTTTTCAGTTCATAACAAAAGTCGGAGACCTTTACTTTGATTCCAAAAAAAACAAACCCAGTCGCTCTACACTTCCGTCATTAGGTCAGACACCGCCTCGTAAAGTGAACACAGCAGTTCTATGATGGAGTTTGTGAATGATGTGGAGCATTTCCTCTGACGAACAGCTCGTGTCATTTGCCTCAGTTTACTTTGCCCCACAAATGTTCCGTGACAGGGGGACTTGTTGCGACGGAGGGGACAATCATTCATATTTAATCACCACGTTCATATTTGGGATCAAAGCACAGTCACTATCCAGTCTCCTCCAGACTCAAGTCCTCCCGTTGTGAATTCTTTAGTCCTTTCTGAGGCGGGCGACCAGAGATTCACACGTTTCTCCAGCAGTGGTCTCACCAAACCAGAAAAGGGCAGAACGTGATCAGGCTTTTCAGATCACTTTGTGTTCTGAACCAATTGAACTAGTAATTTCATGCCGAGCTGAGCCAATCCCGTCTGCCCACACAAGGCCCACATCCATCCATTCTCCTCATATTGACGTGGATTCCAATACCCTGCATCGCTTCTGTCACTACCCGTCACCACTACGAGTATGAAAAAAAAAGACTCGCAACGCACGTCTCCTGAAAACATCATTGGTCAGGTTTACTATTTTACTGTTTTTTTTCCGCATCAATCTCGGAAAAAGATACAAAATGACACTTAATCAAACATAAATAAATAAATAAATAAATAAATACTGAGAAGACAATTGCCTGCGTTTGACCCATCTCCCCGGGACAGGAATTGGCTCGAATAGACCCCCGTCGCTTTGCACATGCGCTGAAGGATTTTTTTTCCTCCGCCGTCGGTGTGTGTGACCAAACTATCACTATTCAGCAAGCATACAAAACCATGAGGAGATATAAACACGACCGCTAAGGAGGTCGTATTGGGTCTTTTAAAGAGCATTAAGCGGGATATGTTTCCTGCGCCTGGCGGGATTTACTGCACATTATTGAGAGGGAGGAGATGGGTAGACTGTGGATTTGACCAATGCATTTGGGTTCTCCCTACCCACAAGCAAGATTCAGAAGGCCAATTATAAATGTTATTGTAAATTTAGAACCGGGGTGGGTTCTCTAGAAAAACATAAACCAACCTCACGTCAGGGGTAGGTGAGTTACTGGACAGGATTCTTAGGGAAAGGATGTAGAGTTATAGAACAGCACGCACACTAACAGACCCCATGGCCCTTCCAAAATGTACCGATCTGCTTTCTAGCCTCGTCCTCTCGGTATGCACCGGGACAATAGCCTTCCAAACCCCTTCCCATCCGTGCGCCTACCGAGATAGGAGCGAGACGAATAGAGAATAAAAAACCCTTTCGGAGAGAAACATCAACCCTACACCGCACAGAAAGGAACGGCATCCCGATCGTCAACGCTAATGCCCCGCGCAAAACAGAACAAAAATATGGACTCCAAAATCCACGCCCTTCACAAATCAAAAGGGAAGGAAATGGGCGAAAAACACGGAACATAGAAACCATTAGTGTGAGATCGCCACTCTCCTTAAACGCCATTATGTCCAAAATGTCACGCAGAAACACGGAAACATCTTGATTCGTCAACGAAAAGTGAGACACCACACGATCAGGGGAGAGAAAGAAGGAGGCTGGGAGAAACAGAGTGATAGATAGGGAGCGAGGACAGAGATAGGAAGAGAGACTGAACCTTCGGAGGAGATCGAACCAGAGGAAAAAGGGAAAGAGAATCAGCCGATCAGATCCGGGGACAGCAGAGAGACTCTGCAGATTAACGACACTAATCCGCTCAACAGTAAACCATGCCCTCCACATGAGGTAATGAGAGAGCAGGAGTGGGTGCGCAGAATGGCCACTGCATTCTAACCCTTCCCTCAGACCTCCGATGGGGAGTTGGGTGGGAAGTGGGTATTTGGCTATGCACAGGAAGATCCGGTAGATACACCTCACGGGGATATTGAACCACCCGGGTGAGTGGGGCGTCTAGTCAATAGCCCGTCGTGTCTCCCCCCCACCCCCCCCCCCACACACCCCCGTGTTACTGATTGTCGGTGTGTTGTGCCTGGGGTGTGCGAGCACGGGGCGATGGTGCAGGGGCTTTGAGGGTCCTGTTGGTGGGAGATCCGGGGAGTGTGGGTTGGGATGTTGGTGGCTGAAGCAGAGAGAGGCGGAGTCCTCACTCCCTCCCCCGCCCATGGAGGAGGGGAACCTGAAAGTCGTTCCTCGCGTAGTTCCCCTCAAGTGCGAACCGGGGCGACTTCACAATGCCGAGAAAGCGGTTTAAGGTGGAGATTCTTTGGGGTCTGTCCGGCATGAAACTCTGGATGAGAGTCGTTCGCTCCTTCCCTCCCGTTTGCTCCACACAGTCTCCGACAACCGCTCCCTCACCGATAGCCCCCCACCCCCCGACTCACCGCTCCCACCTCTGAACATAGCGCTCTCACCACCCCCTTAGTCACTTTCAGTACTGCAACGTAACTTCGTCTCCCAGTCTCTTCCAAATTTGCGACTCCATCTCTTGCCCATCCTCTCCCTATCCTGCACCCCACACCATTTTCGTCACTCCTCCTTCCCCTACACACCTCCGGGAATCCATTGCCGCTTCCTTCATCTACAACACTCCCCGTCTCCTTCAGTTCCTCCCTCGCCGCACCTCTCACAAATTTGCGACGCTCCCTTGCGCAGACATTACCTTGATCAGTCCAGCTGGAGCCAATCACTTCCCACTGACGAAGATTTACCGCAGTGAAGCAAGACATTTTCGCATCGAAGTTCCTGTGCACTGTCCGCTCCATTTAAACCGGGCAGGAACAGCAACAGGGCAAATGTCTGAGAGAACCTTGGAATTGGGCTTTATGATCTGATATGTTTGCGGTGTGAAACGAAGTATCGAGTGTGCAAGGCTCTGTGTTCCTGTTCTCCCAAGACCAAGTCAAGGCTTCGGGGTCTCGCCCTGTCCTTGTGCCTCGTCCTGCCCAGGAAAGCCTCGTAGAATCCAAGCCTAGTCCAGTCCTGTGGCCACTTCATGTCTTCCCCTAGTTCCGGAGTCCGAGTTTGATTCAGGTCCCAGGTTCGGGGTCCCTGCCGAACCTGTGGCTCGGAGTCCTTACACAAGCCTCGAGGAACCCAAGTCTCGCCTAGTCCTGCAGCCAAGCCTCGAGGAAAACAAGCTTTGGAGAACCCAAACCTCGAAGAACCCAAGCTTCGTCATGTCCTCGCTTAGTTCCGGAGTTAGAGCCCGAGTCGAAACCGAGGTTCTGGATCCTTGTGCAGTCTCTGGTCCGGCGTCCAAGCCCAGGCTTCTGTTTCCCAGTTCCTTGTCGTGGTCCTGCTTTCCTAGCCAAAGTCCTAGCCCAGGTCAGTGTTCCTTTCCCAGCTCCTAGACTGTGTCTTTCATTTGGGTCCACTCCCAGCGCCCACCGTATGACAAACTCACGGGATCGGCTCGAACGTTGTTCTTGCATTTGATGGAATTTTGTTCAGAGTGGTACCATTGCTGGGGCCAGGCAGCTCTCTGGAACTGTGAGATTAGTAATGTTATACATTGTGGTGATGAATGGTTATGAGTTATTGACCCGAGTGAATACTTGGTCCTTTAATGAGTGTCCCGGTGATGGAGTTTTAATCGATTAACAACATACGACTTATCTCCATATTGAAGAAGGAAGGTCAGAGACAGTGTGACCCATGTTTGGTGTTGGATGAGCAGCCGTTCACCGCATCTAGTATCCAGACCTCTGGTTGAAACCCGAACCTGTGTCCATTCCCGGAGAATGAGTTTAATAATGCACAGTGTCTGTTCACTTCCTTCTCCCTGCAGTGAATTTAGCGGCGATTGTGATCCTGTCCCGGGGAAAGTGCGGCCTCTCTACCTGCACCACTCGCTACCTGGTGGCCATGGCAGCGGGGGATCTCCTGACCGTTGTCATAGAGGTCCTTGTGCGCCAAGTCATAAATGAGCGAGGTGGGGAAGCGAGCAAGGAGCTCGGGTAGGCTTGGGGTGATTGGGAAACGAGTGTGTGTGTGTGTGCGTGTGTGTGTGTGTGTGTGTGTGTGTGTGTGTGTGTGTGTGTGTGTGTGTGTGTGTGTGTGTGTGTGTGCGTGTGTGAGTGTGCGTGTGCGTGTGTGCGTGTGCGTGTGTGTGTGTGTGTGTGTGTGTGTGTGTGTGTGTGTGTGTGTGTGTGTGTGTGTGTGTTAAACAGCCCGGGTCCTTATTATAAGTTCTACCCACCATCAATGCGGGGCTGGAGATGGGGAAGGTGGACTATTCACATACATTTTTGTAGTTTTGCAGTCAGGACATAGTGCACCATGTGGTTGTAGTGGTGGGTCTGAATTCTGGGATGAGTGCGCAGTCAACGCAGGCTCGTAGGATTTTGCGAGTAAAACATGTCGGTGACTTTTCAGTTTATAACAAAAGTCGGAGACCTTTACTTTGAACCGGAATAAACCAAAACCAGTCGCACTACACTTTCGTCATTAGGTCAGATACCGCCTCGTAGAGTGAACACAACAATTCTATGATGGAGTTTGTAAATGATGTCGAGCATTTCCTCTGACGAACAGCTTGTGTCATTTGCCTCAGTTTACAGTGCCCCACAAATGTTTCGCGACAGTGGGACTTGTTGTGACGGTGGGGACAATCATTGTTGCACCACGCTTATATTTGGGATCAGAGCACAGTCACTATCCAGTCTCCTCCTGACCCGAGTCCTCCCGTCCCGGTAACAAAAGACCTGAATCCTTACCGCACCTGTCTAGGTTAATTACGTCCTTTCTGAGGCGGGCAACCAGAGATTCACTCGGTTCTCCAGCTGTGGTCCCACCAAACCAGAAAGGGACTGAACGGGAACAGGCCTTTCGGATCACTGCGTGTTCTGAACCAATTGAACTGGTAATTTCATGCCGAGCTGAAGCAATCTCGTCTTCCCATACAGGGTCCACATCTCTACATGTTCCTTATATTCCTGTAGATTCCAGACTCCTCCATCGTCTCTGCCTCTACCTTCGCCCATGCAATTCATTCCAGACACGCACATGAATGTGAAAAGTCTTGCAACGCACAAAACATTATGGGTCAGGTTTAACATTACTATGTTTTACAAGTTGTTTTTTTAGCGCAACAATCTCGGGAAAAGATACAAAATGACTCTAAATTAGAAAAATAAATAAAGAAATAGTGAGAACACAAGTGTCTGCGTTTGACCCATCTCCCGTGGGACAGGAATTGGCTCGAATATACGCCTGTCGCTTTGCACATGCGCTGAAGGGTCTTTTTTCCCGCCGTCGATATCTATTGCCAAACCTTCACTATCTTGCGAGCATACAAGACCATGAGGAGATACAAAACGTCTTTTAAGTTTGTATGAGCATGTGGCCACTAAGGAGTTCGTGTTCCAGTCTGTTAAAGAGCATTTAAGCGCGAGATGTCTCCAGCGTCTTGCGTGATTTTCTACACATTCTTGGGATGGAGGAGATGAGTGTACTGCGGATTTGACCAAGGCATTATGGGTTCTCCCCACCCACAATCAAGATTCCAGAAAGCCAATAATAAATGTTCTTGTCGATTTAGAACAGAGATGGTTGCTCTTGACAAACATAGACCCATCTCACGTCAGGGGTAGGTGAGTTACTCGACGGGATTCTCAGGGCGAGACTGTAGAGTTATCGAACAGCACGCACACAAACTGACCCAGGGAAATTATAGACCAGTATGTTTCACATCGGTAGTAGGTAAATTATTGGCAGGAGTACTAAGAGATAGGCTGTACAAGTATTTAGATAGACAGGAATTTATTAGGGAGAGTCAACACGGCTTTGTGCGTGGTAGGTCATGTTTAATAGATCTATTAGATTTTCTCGATGAGGTTACAAGGAAAGTTGATGAATGGAAGGCAGAGGACGTTGTCTACATGGACTTCAGTAAGGCCTTTGACAAGATCCCGCATAGGAGGTTATTCAGGAAGATTCAGTCGTTAGGTATACATGGAGAGATAGTAAATTGGATTAGACAATGACTCAATGGGAGAAGCTAGAGAGTGGTAGTGGAGGTTTGCTTCTCTGAGTGGAGGCCTGTGACTAGTGGTGTGCAACAGGGATCAGTGCTGTGTCCATTGTTATTTGCCATTTATATCAATGATCTGGATGATAATGTGGTAAATTGGATCAGGAAATTTGCTAATGATACAAAGATCGGAGGTGCAGTGGACAGTGAGGAAGGTTTTCAAAGCTTGCAGCGGGATCTGAAACAGTTGGGAAAATGGGCTGTAAATGGAAGATGGAGTTTAATAAAAACAAATGTGAGGTATTGCACTTCGGAAGGAAAAGCCAAGGTAGAACATACAAGGTAAATGGTAAGGCAATGAGGAGTGCAGTAGAACAGAGGGATCTGGGAATACAGATACAAAATTCCCTAAAAGTGCCTTTACATGTTGATAGGGTAGTAAAGAGAGCGTTTGGTACATTGGCCTTTATAAATCAAAGTATTGAGTATAAAAGTTGGAATGTTATGGTAAGGTTTTATAAGGCATTGGTGAGGCCGAATCTGGAGTACTGTGTTCAGTTTTGGTCACCGAATTACAGGAAGGATATTAATAAGATTGAAAGAGTGCCGGGGAGGTTTACAAGGATGTTGCTGGGACTTGAGAAACTGAGATACAGTGAAAAGTTGAATAGATTAGGACTTTATTCCATTGAGCGTAGAAGAATGAGGGGAGACTCGATAGAGGTATATATAATTATGATGGGTATAGATAGAGCAAATGCAAGCAGGATCTTTTCACTGAGGCTTGGTTAGAAAAAAATCCAGAGGACATGTGTTAAGGGTGAAAGGGGAAAATTTTAAAGAGAACATTGCGGGGAAGACTGGGCTTCTTCACGCAGAGACTGGTGGAATTGTGTAAAGAACTGCCAGACGAATTTGTAAATGTGGGCTCACTTCTAACATTTAAGGAAAACTTGGTATAGAGCTGTGTGGTGGGATATGGGTCAGGTGCAGGTCTGTGGGACTAAGCAGAAAAATGTTTCGGCACAGCCAGGAAGCGCCAGAAGGCCTGTTTCTGTGCTGTAATGTTCTACGGTTCTATGGACCTTGGCCCTTCCATTCAGCGCCGCCCTGCTTTCCAGCCTCGTCCTCCCGGCGTGCACCGAGACATTAGCCTTCCACACCCCTTCCCATCCGTGCACCTACCGGGATAGGAACGAGAAGAGGAGGGAATAGAAAAGCCGCTCGGAGTGAAACATCAACCTCACACCGCACAGAAAGGAACAACATCAGGACCGCCAACGCTCCAAACCCCCCGCAAAACAGAACAAAACTATCGACTCCAAACCCCACTCCCCTCGCAAATCAAACTGGAAACACGTAACATAGAAACCATGAGCGTGTGGGCCTTTTGATGTTTTCTTCTCTTCCTCTTAATTACTGTTTGCTAAAGTTGGAATTAGTAAACATACTCACGTTATATTTGTATGCGGTGTATGATCTGCTATTCCTTGCCGATGTACAACAGCACATGGGTAATATTTACACGGCCATCGCTCTGTTATTGGAAACCTCCCAGATTTCTGGTTTGCTGGGACAGAAGTCACACCGACCCTGGACAGCCCGGTGGCTGTCAGCAGAGCCGACAAACGGCGAAGTTTCTATACAAGTGGGAGAGAAACGGGAATAAATGTTAAAAAATTACAGTGGAGAGGTTGTGATGGAGCACCGCTCCCCCTCCTGCCACTGACCATCTCTGCTCCCACTGACTCCGCCACCTATTCTCTCTGACTCCGTCTGTCATCCTGCAAACCCCACTGTCTCAGCTATACTCCTCACACCGATGGTCCTCTGGTTGGCCTTCAGTGTTGAGCGGAAAACTAAGCGGGTTGGACCTGAGCCCACAACAGTTCACCCTCCATATCACCGGGTTGGAACAGGGGACACAGCGATGCGAAGTTCATTTTACTGATCACACTAAACTGAAAAGTAGATTAATTTTGGATGTGGATAGTCTGCACAGTGATAGGTACAGGTTCCGAGAGAGGGCAAAGGTAATTCGGATGTATTACAACGTTGGGAATGCGAGATTCTCCACTTTGGAGACTTTCAAAGCAGGGGGATTATGTTGCATATTTTCAGGGTAGTGCTGACGCAACAGCCAGTGTACCGTATGCAGTTCTGTCCTCCCTCCTTGAGGAAAGATCGAACACAGGACTGGCCCTCCGGCCCAGGGTGTGCTGACTATTCAATTTACCCCTCCATCAAATTAGCACTTCCCTCCAACACAGTATATATCCTTCCATTTTTCTTTCATACACACGGAGACCCAGAAGTCTCTGAAATTCCCCCAAAGTATCTGCCTCTTACTTCCTCCCCGTTTACGTGTTCCGTGCATCCACCAGTCTCTGTAGAAAATTCCAATCTCAGACAACCCCGAAAATTTCCCTTAATTACTTCAACAAACGTCCTCTGTTCCTCATCTTTTCCGCCCTCAGGAAAATAGTTCTGTATATTTGCACTATCGGTGCCTCTTGTCATCTTGTACATCCCTGTCAATTCACCTCTCTTTCCCCTTCGCTCCAAAGTGAAGAGCCCTAGCTCGCTCAAACTATCCTCACAAGACATACTCTCTAACCAAGGCAGCATCGGGGTAAATCTCCTCTGCACCCTCTCTAAAGCTTCCCCATCCTTCCTCTAGCAAGGCGATCAGAACCCAGGACTATGAACGGTGCAATCGCACTGATGGGATTGTACTACAGGCCCACAAATAGCCCCAGGGACTGTGTGGAGCAGAGGTTTAATGCGATTCAGGGAACACCAGTTTGTCATAAGGCGTTTCACCCACCCTACAGTAATCTGGGACATTCTTAGTGCAGGGGCTTCAGATGGGGCTGAGTTTGTTCAGTACATGTTTGACAGTTTATTGAATCAACATGTGGACTGTCCAAAGAGAGAAGGGGCCGTAGTGGACCTGGTGTTGGGTAATGAGCCTGGCCAGGTGACTGACCTCTCAGTTGGGGAGCAGTTAGGGAACAGTGATCACATCTCGCTCGCTTTCAGACTAGCTGTAGATAAGGATTGGTTTGGTCCTTGCGGGAGAGTTTTAAATTGGAGTGGGACAAATCAGGTAAGAAAGGGCTATTTGTGAAGACCTTTTCTCGGCCAACTCCACCTCAGTCATGCGGAGAGTGTTTGAAGACCTATAGCACAGAGTACAGGAATGTTGTTTTCCCCTTAGTAGGAAGGAAGGGGATGGGAAGATAAGACAACCTTGGATGTCCAGAGAGGTGATGAATGCAGTCAAGATGAAAAAGGAGAAGTCGGTAACGCTTCCGAAGTCAGGATCAAAGGAAGCCCGTGAGGAGAATAAAGACGCCTGGAAAGAAGAAAGGAAGGGAATGAGGAAAGCCGGGGGGACCATGAAATGTCCTTGGCAAGTAGGATTCAGGAGAATCCCAAGGCTTTTCGTACGTACATCCAGAGCAAGAGGATAACTCGGGAGAGGGTGAGATCACTCAGAGATAAAGGGGGAACAATTGCTTGTCTGCGGAGAATGTGCGTGAGGCATTTCATGAGTACTTTGCTTCAGTATTTACCAAGGAAAAGGACATGAAGGCCCGGGAGATCAGTGCTGAGAGTATAAACACGTTACGGTGTTTAGAGATCAAGCAGGAGGAAGTGTTGGACCTACTAATGAGTAATAAGGCGCAGGAATGCAGGGCCTCATGGGATGTACACCGGTTATTGAAGGAGGCGAGGGACAAGAGTGCTGCGGTCTTAATCTGTATGTTCGTGTCCTCTTGGCACAGGCGTGGTCCCGGATGACTGGTCGGTATCTCTATACAAGAAAGGAAAAAGTGGAAGTTCTGGGAACTACAGACTGGAGAGTTTCTCATCAGTTGTAGGGAATTTGCTGGCGGAAATTCGTAGGGACAGTATACAGGAGCGTTTGGAAACCCATGGAGTAATTAGGGAGAGCCATCATGGCTTTGTGCGGGGCTGGCCTTTTCTAAAAAAACTCGAATGAAGATTTGGACAATGTGACGAGAGGGATTGACGAGAGTAGGGCAAACGATGTTGTCTGCATGGTGTCCCTTATAAGAGTCTGATCCAGACAATTTAGCTGAATGTGGTCCACGGTGAATTGGCTGTATGGTTTTGGAACTGGCTTGTCCATAGTACACAGTGTGCAGTGGTGGAAGCGTCTTATTCGAGCTGGAGGACTGTAACTCCTGGAGTTTCACTGGGCTGTGCTGGGACCTCTGCTGTTTGTGGTGGATATAAATGACCCGGATGAAAATGTAGATGGAACAGTTGTTAAGTTTGCGGATGATACCAAGTTTGGTGGATTTGTGGATCGTGTAGAAGACTGGCAAAGAATACAGCGCGATATGGATCAGAGGCAGATTTGGACAGAGAAATGGCAGTTGGAGTTCAACCCACATAAATGTGAGGTGTTGCACCTGGGTGGTGTAAGTACAAGGAGACAGTGTACTGTTAAAGGCACGATCCGTGTTGCGGAGTAGAGGGAACTTGAGATCCAGGTTCATAGCGCCTAGAAATTGGCTACACATGTCGATAAAGATGTTAAGAAGGCTTATTGAATGGTTGTTTGTATTAGTTGGGACATTCAGTTCAAACGTCAGGAGGCTATGTTGCAACTTTATAAAACCCTGCTCAGCCCACATCTGGAGTATTGCAAACAGTTCCGGACGCCCCACCATAAGAAGGATGGTCAGGCTTTGACGGGGGTGCGGAAGAGGTTTACCAGGGTGGTGTCTGGTTTAGAGTGGGTGTGCTAACATGAGAGGCTGGATGAATGTGGGTTGTTTTCTCTGGAGCAGCGGGGACTGAGGGGAGTTCAGTTAGAGGCTTATAAGATTATGAGAGGCGTAGATGGACAAGACAGGGAGTGTCTGTTCCAGAGGGCTGAAATGTCTGATACCAGAGGGTGTGCATTGAAAGTGAGAGGGTCTAGGATCAAGGGTAATGTGAGAGACAAGTACATTTACTCAGAGAGTGGCGGATGCCTGGAATGCGCTGCCCGGTATGGTGGTAGAGGCAAGTACATCAGAGGCTTTCAAAAGACGTTTGGGTTGGCTCATGGACATTAGGTAGACGGAAGGATATCAACACTGTGTCACAAGAAGAGGTAAGTGCTTCGTTGTATTTGATTTGACTGTTAGCCAGTCAGCATAACAATGAGGGCCGAATGGCTTGTTCCTGTACTGTACTGTTTAATGTTCCATGTTCTACGCTCAGAGATGTTCAACGTTCAGAGCGCAACACAAAACTCAAGTGTGGTCTAACCACACTTTTCTGTAACATTACGTCACGGAAAATATACTGGCGTTGGAGATAGTGAGGACGAATTGATTGAGGAGACGACGGGGTTATGCTTATGATCTCCTGCGAGGAAACTGACTGTACTTCAGGAGAAAGAGAGGGAATCGTACGGGTGCATATCAAACAATGATAGAGAGATGGGAGACACAGGGGCAGGTAAGTCATTACTGGGAGGTGAGAATGCACTTTGGGGACATAGCCTCCAGATTTTTGGGAAATTGCTTTAGGACGGAGATGCGGAGGACGTGCTTTACTCATAAGAAATCCTCTGCCCAGGGAAGCTGCAGAGGGTCCGTCAATAAATAGACCCTCAGTGTCACTTCATTAGGTACAGGAGTGAGACCAGGTGTGGTCCTCTGCTACTGTCGACCATCTGCTACAAGTTTCTACGTGTCAAAGAGGCGGGAAGAACTTAAGATGGCTGCAAACGGCGACTCCTTTTTCTTGCATCATCGAAAACAGCTTTATTTCTATCATTGATTGCTCTTTTAATACCTTTTCAGGTTGTGGGGGTACTTCTAAAGACCCTGACCTGGAGTTGCACTCTGACTTCAGTTCTTTGCGGGAATGAGAACCGCTCGCAGGGGGTCACGACCGGCCGAGATTTGATATCTCAAGGACGCTGCTTGGAAGACGAGAGCGCCTTCAGGATTCCGGGATTTCCCGGCTCCGGGGACTTGCTGATTCCGGACCCTCGCCCCTGACTGAAGGGTCGCGGGAGAACACGGAACATCAGGAGCAGCGGGTTGACTGCCGGGGGTTGTGTGCACGGAGAGCTGCGACTTTTTGTTACCGATACCCCGAGCGCAGAGCTCGGAAAAGGCGATGCGACAGACTTTTCAAATTGTGAATCTGCCAGTTGTTTGTTATGTCTCCACTCGCGCTTTGACTGGGAGACACCTCTTATTAGGAAGAGAGAGCCTGTGGTTTGTCGAATTATCGGGTGAGCGAGTAGTCTTCGGGATACTGCAGGTCTGTGTCTTTATTGATGCTTTGCTGCGGGCATGAGCGCTCGGTGGAGGTGGCTGATGCTTCCATTTGCTGGTGGTGGGATGGGGTGTCGTTGCTTTTCTGCTTGTGCGTGGCAGGGGGGAGCTGCGGATGGGTGAGGACCTTGCCGTTCTAACAGGTTATCCGTTACTGATTATTTTGTGAACTTGTCTGTTTCCGTGGCCTTTCGCGAAGAAAGAGAATTTCAGGATGTGTATTATACCCATTTCCCCGAAATTAAATGCACCTTTTAAACCTGCCTACCGTCTGTGCGTTCAGAGATGCTCTTCTGCGCACCGCCGTTACACATTTGTTAGTTTGAGTTACTGTCATGCGTCACAATTCCAGGAGATCATTCGTTTCAGAGATTCTCAAACCACCCCTTCTGGCAGCATCAATCATTCCACGGTCATACTCAGTGAAATTACCATAAGATAAAGGAGCAGAAGTCGGCCATTCTGTCACTGGCACTTACTTCCCATTTTACCCCATCCTCATTCTCCATCATCTCTACGATTCGCTAACTTTTTCGCCCACTCTCTCCCATCTCGTTCCCGCTCCCTCGATCCCGCTGGTTCCACTCTCCTTCTATCACGCTTGCTCTCTCTTACTCCAGCATCTCTCCCTTTCACTTTCGCTCCCTCCACCCACTCTCCTTTTCGGTTTATCACTCTCCACCCTCTCTCCCTATAGGATCTATCTCTGCCCCTTCATTCCCCATCTCCCATTCCCCCACTCACCAACATCTAACGATCTCACTCCCCTCACACCTCTTTCTCTCTTCTCTCCCTCCTTTCACTCTCCTCTCACTCACTGTCACACCCCTCGCTTCTGTGTCTCCCCTCTCTCACTTTTCTCTCCACTCTTTCTCCTTTCTCTCTCTCTTCCCCTGCTCTCACGCCCTTCTCTATCACACTCCTTCTCTCTATCTGACTGTCTGTCTGTCTGTCTGTCTGTCTGTCTGTCTCTCTCTCTCTCTCTCTCTCTCTCTCTCTCTCTCTCTCTCTCTCTCTCGCTATCTGTCTGTCTGTCTGTCTGTCTGTCTCTCTCCTTCGCTCTCATTCCTCTCTCGTTTCTCCCTTCACCCCCACTCTCTCACTTCCTGCACCCTCTTTTGACCACGACGCCCTTCTGCCCATCACTCCGCAGTTTTCCCTTTCTCTTTCCACCTGGGGCGAAAGAAAGTTGCCGATGGATTATTTTGGGGATTGTCTCTGGAAGATAGTGCAGAGCAATGGGACCAGTTTGAGGATTGATACAGTGCTGTGGAGAGCGAGGGGATAGTGGGATGATATTATGACGTATATAGTGACGTCGTCAGACAGAGCGGAGAAGTGGGAGTAGTTTAGAACTGGTACAGTGCTGTGAATAAGAGGGGGCGCTGGGATTAGTTCAGTGGCTGATACAGCACCTACGGAGAAAGAAGGAGCAGTGTGATTAGTTGAGGGACTGAGAGTGCTCTGGAGCAAGAGGGGGCAGTGTGATTAATTTAGGGACCGATAAGGTGCTGTGGAGAGCACACATGCACAAGTATACTATCTTATCCTCCCCTCCAGCTCTCCGTCGTGGTCTTTGACACACAGCCATTCCCTTAGACTGCTGAGTTTGGTGGTCATGCATTAGGTTTAGGGGTGGGTCCTAGAGGAGTCCCCAAATATTCTGACTGTGAGAGAGTCACAGAAGACACTTGACAGCTTGGTGGATATGAAAGTGTTTAACATTTTCTTAGACACCCTCTCGGCAGAGACTCTCAAACTCAAATTACGTCACGAGTTTTTAATCGTGGTGACAATGGCTGCAATAGGTGATTCAATACAGTAACTCAAGCTACAATGTTACAATTCAAGATGTTGTCTCTGACAAACGGTTCCTTTGAAGAACAGATTTACAGTGGAACACTTTGCAACTGATGAGACAGCTTTGAAGGTTCAATCACTTTTGTCAGTGCCAACTAATCCACAGAGATGATCAAAAAGTTTCTGAGAACTGAGATCCCAGAAGCCCAAGATTACTGATGTGACGGTTGACACGTGGACAGTCAGGGAGTGTAGGGGGACTGATGAAGTGTTGGTAGGTGGGTTCTCTTTAATATGATTTCATGCTTGGCGCAGTCAATGTGGTCCGAAGGGTCTGTTCCCCTTCTTCACCTGTGTTCTTTGTCGGACAAACAAAAGGCAGAAGTATCTTTTCACAGAGCAAACATTCCTCGTAGTGGAGGTGAACGTAGACATGTTTACGACCCAGGACAAAGTTTGGTACACTTCACTTGAACAACCCGAGGATGGTTTCTCGTATCGGGAGTGAGAGATAAGGTTACAGTGAGATGAGCTGTGATTACAATTGGTGGAGAATCAGAGTGGAGAGGCCGCTTTACTCTCAGTTGACAGTTGATCTGCTCAGCCGATGGACAAGATTCGCACTGACACAAGGTGAGGTGGAGAGTTGGGTCTATTTGTGTGTGAAATAACATTCCCTTTGCTGGAGGAATGCCTCTCGTAATTTACAACCCTGCGTAACATCACAGTTTCCATTGTTTTCAGTATCAGAATTAATTCACTCAGTTAATCACGATGTTGCAACCCGGATTGCATTTGGATGACGTAATCAGTTTGGAAATAAATCAACAGATGTTTATTTTTAAATCTATTGAAACCAGTCCCAGTTGAGTCGGTAAATGGTATTAAAACCCCAGGTATGTGCAGCCTTGATATTTCATTCCTGCAGATCGCCTGTGGCACACGGGGACAAATCTCTGACCAGAGAAAATGCCTGAATTGTTTGATAGTTATCGACGAGTGAACAAAATACTGAACGTGTTCATTGTCTTCATTGGAGTTCCTGGTGAGTGAGCACAGATATTCGTGTTTAGCACTACTGTCTGTTGACCGGTGTGAGACTGTTTGAGTTCATTTTAGAAGCTTCCCGCTGATTTTTTGTGGCAGTAATATCCGTTAGTGATATTGAGCTTGTCTATTCAATATTCTGATTTTTCATATTTGATGACAAACCGAACTAAACCCCTGTCTCTCCTGTAACCCACGGGATCGACTCGAACTTTGTGCTTGCATTTGATGGAATTTTATTCAGAGTGGTACCAATGCTGGGGACAGGCAGCTCTCCGGGAATGAGAGACGAGAAATGTTATACATTGTGGTGTTGACTGTGTATGTTATTGACCGGAGTGATTGACACCCTCTCCAGAGTTGCCCCAGTGTTGGGAGCCGGGAATCCTCCGGGAATGTGCGACTGGGAAGTTTTAATGGCACGCTGTCCATGTTGCCCCAGTCCTGAGGACGGACAGCACTCCGCGACGGTGTGACTGGGAGGGGTTTGCATTGTGAAGTTCTCAGACTGTGTTACTGATCAGATTGAACCCGCGGTCCTATGTTTCTCCTCTCCCTGTGGAACCTGTCACAGTGTCATTCAATAATGAATAACCTGTTTGTCAATAATCAGGTCTGATCTCCTGACCCTGAGTCACGGATCTACTGACGTGGGTTGTCGGGATGAGCTGCGCTGTAGAAGTAATCCATTAACGGAGCCACTCAGCATCTGGTTACTACGTTGTCCCGGTTTTCCCTCAGAGTTCCGAATTAAAGTAGTGCCCCGTTTGCCCTGAAGAAAGGCCTCGGTCTCGTACTTTGAGTGTGTGTTCAACGTGGCGACTGCTGCTGAGTTCCCCCAGCATTTTGTGTGTGTTGTCTCCCTTTGAATACCATAAGACCATAGGACATAGGGGCATGATTAGTCCATCTGTCCCATCGTGTCTACACCGCCGTTCAATCATGGCTGATCCTTTCTTTTTCTTCTCCTTAACCCCAGTTCCCAGCCTTCTCCCGGTAACAGTTGATGCCATGTCCAATCAAGAACCTATCAATCTCTGTCTTAATCACAGCTGCATGTGGCAACAAATTCCACAAACTTACTACCCTCTGGCTAAACAAATCACTCTTCTATTCTGAGGCTGTGCCCCCTTGTCCTAGATTCTCCCCCCCCCCCCCATGGGAAACATCATTTCCACATCTTCTCTGTCTTGCTCTTTTAACATTCGGAAGGCTTCAATGAGATCCCCCTCTGATCCCCGGAAACTGTCTCGGCCCCGTCAGATGCTGAGATACCAGAGGTCTGGGCAGTCATGGTTAAATCAGTGACGGGAACTCGGATGAGCACAGATCGTTGTTGTTCATGGCGCTCCTGTTTAACCCCGACGATTGCCGTCACATCGCCTTATCTCCACCCTGAAGGTAGGTCAGTGACAGTGTGACCCATGTTTGGTGTTGGATGAGCAGCCGTTCACCGCATCCAGCGCTCCTGACCTCTGGCTGAAACTCGAACCTGTGTACATTCCCGGAGAATGAGTTTAATAATGCCCGGTGTATGTTCTCTTCTCTCTCCCTGCAGTGAATTTAGCGGCGATTGTGATCCTGTCCCGGGGAAAGTGCGGCCTCTCTACCTGCACCACTCGCTACCTGGTGGCCATGGCAGCGGGGGATCTGCTGACCGTAGTCATAGAGGTCCTTTTGAGACAAATCTTAAATTATTACTTTCCGTGGAATTTACTCCGCATTACCCCTGTGTGCAAAGGTATGGAGGTACTGAGGCACACAGCCACATACTGTTCTGTCTGGTTCACCGTCACCTTCACTTTCGATCGGTTTGTCGCCATCTGCTGTCAGAAGCTGAAAACAAAATATTGCACCGGGAAAACTGCTGCTGTGGTTCTGACAACGGCTGGCGTGCTCTCCTTTCTGAGAAGTGTTCCCCGCTACTTCCTCTGGGAACACAGAGAGATAGTCAACAATGTCCCGTGGTTCTGTGAACTCACCGCCAATACGAACACTGACCTCGGGTGGGTAGTGTACGATTGGCTCGATATAGTTTTAAATCCGTTAATCCCTTTCGCTGTGATTCTGCTGCTCAACGCTCTGACGGTCAGGCACATTGTTGTGGCCAGTCGTGTCCGTAAGGGGCTGAGGGGTCAGAGCAAGAGGGAGAACAGCAGGGACCCGGAGATGGAGAGCCGGAGGAGGTCTATGGTTTTACTCTTCACCCTCTCCGGCAGCTTCATCCTCCTGTGGATGACGAACGTTGTAAATTTCATGTATTATGAGATCAAAGGATTACGATTCAACTTCAATGATTCTGAATGGATTTTTCACATGGTCGGAGCCTTGCTGAAGAATTTCAGCTGCTGCACCAACACATTTATTTACACGGTCACTCAGTCGAAATTCAGGGAGCAGGTGATCAGCGCGGTGAAATATCCGTTCACCTCGGTGCTTCAGTCGATCAATAAAGCCGTGCACTGAGCAGAGCCGAGAGGCGGCAGCAATGTCACCAGTACAGGCCCCCGATCCTCATGTGAAACGCCCGATCTCCCTTGTGCTATTTCCGGGAGGAGTGTGTGTGTGTGTGTGTGTGTGTGTGTGTGTGTGTGTGTGTGTGTGTGTGTGTGTGTGTGTGTGTGTGTGTGTGTGTGTGTGTGTGTGTGTGTGTGTGTGTGTGTGTGTGTGTGTGTGTGAATGAGAGAGAGCGGAATGTGGTTATGTTGAAAGAGTGTCGAAAAGATTAACGACGGTGTTACCAGGTGGAGGGAGGCTGTGGTATCGGGCGATTGGCCGGGCTGTAGCTTTCATGCTCTACTGGAGTGAGCTGCTTTGTTTCACAGCGGTGCTGCATATGGAAAAGGGGATGAGGGCACAGTTAATATATGCTTGTACGATTTTTTTCAATAAAACGAGTCCGAGTCGTTTCAAGTGTTTAACAGAAGCCGCAGCGCTTTGTTTCCATTATGGAGAAGGCAAATACAGTCGCTTTACACTCTTTTCAATTGATCAGGCCGCACCTCGGAAAGCGAACACAATTCAAGGACGGAGTTTGTGAATGATGTCGAGCATTTCCGCCTACGAACAGCTTTTGTCATTTGCCCCACTTTACATTGCCCCACAAATGTTTCGTGACAGTGGGACTTGTTGCGACGGAGGGGACAATCATTGTTACATCACGTTCACATTTGGGATCAGAGCACAGTTACTATCAAGTCTCGTTCTGACTCGAGTCCTTCCGTCCCGGTAACAGAAGACCTGAATCCTTACCGCGCCTGTCTAGGTTAATTACGTCCTTTCTGAGGCGGGCGACCAGAGATTCACACGGTTCTCCAGCTGTGGTCTCACCAAACCAGAAACGGACAGAACGGGAACAGGCCTTTCGGATCACTGTGTGTTCTGAACCAATTGAACTGGTAATTTCATGCCGAGCTCAACCAATCCCGTCTGCCCACACAACGTCCACATCCCTGCATTTTCTTTATATTCCTGTGGATGCGAATATCCTCCATCGCCCCTGCCTTCACCATCGTATGTGTGTGTGAATAAGAGAGAGGGAAATATAGTTATAGTGAAAGAGTATGGAAAATATTAACGAGGATGTTGGCAGGAGGAGGGGATCTGTCCTTGGCCAGGCTGGGGTTTGATGGCCCATCTCGAGTGACCTGCCGTGATCCGTATTTTCATCGTTTTGCAATCAGCAGAATGTGCACCGTGCGACTGCAGTGGCCAGGGCCCGAATTCTGGGATGAGTGCACAGTTTGTATATGCTCGTAGGATTTTGTGAATAAAACGAATCCGAGTTGTTTGATGTGTTTAACCAGAGCCGCAGCCTTTCGATTCCGTTACCACGAAACCAAATGCAGTCACCCTATACTCCCTGCGCTTTATCAGGGCCCACTTCAGAAAGCGATCACAATTCAATGACAGAGTTTGTGAATAATGTCGAACACTTCCTCTTACAAACAGCTTGTGTCATTTGTCCCACATTACATTTCACTGCAAATGTTTCATGACACTGGGGCTTCTAGCGGGAGAGGCTAAAATCGTTTTCATAACGCTCAGATTTGGGAACGGAGCACTGTCACTACCCAGTCTCCTCCTGACTCCAGCCTCCGCTCCCTGTAACAAAAGTCCTGAATCCTTACTGGACCTGTCTAAGTTAATTACGTCCTTTCTGAGGCGGACGACCAGAGATTTGCACGGTGCTCCAGCAATGGACTGACCAAACTAGAAAGGGACAGAACAGGAACAGGCCATTCTGCTCACTACGTTGTTCTGAACCAATTGAACTGTTAATTTAATGCTTAGCTGAACCAATCCCGTCTGCCCACAGACGCTCCTCATCCCCCCACACTCCCCAATATTGATGTGGATTCAAATACCCTCTATCACCTCAGCTTCCACCATCGCTACCGCTCTTCTTGCCAGACACCAACCACTACGAGTATGAAAAGAAAGATTTGCAACGCACATCTCATGAAAATATTATGGGTTAGGTTTGAAGTTACTGTGTTATATGGGTTGATTTTTTTTCCAGCAGCAGACTCGAGAAAATATACAAAACGACACTAAATTAAAAACAAACAAATAAATAGGAAAATTAGGAGAGCCAGAAGGGTCCATAAGAAGGCCTTCGCGGGCAGGATTATGGAAAACCACAAGGCATTCTACAGGTATGTGAAGAGCAAGAACATAAGACGTGAAAGAATAGGCCCTATCAAGTGTGACAGTGGGAAAGTGTGTATAGCACCAGAGGAAATAGCAAATTTTGAAAATTTTACTTCAGTATTCACTATGGAAATCTTGATGATTGCGGTGATGTCTTGTAGCAAACTGAAAAGCTTGAGCATGCAGAGATTAAGAAATAGAATGTGCTGGGGCTTTTAGAAAGCATCAAGTTGGATAGGTCGACGGGACCGGATGAGATATACCCCAGGCTACGGTGGGAGGTGAGGGAGGAGATCGCTGAGCCTCTGGCGATGATCTATACATCATCAAAAGGGACGGAGAAGGTTCCGAAGGATTGGAGGGGTGCGGATGTTGTTCCCGTATTCAGGAAAGGGAGTAGAGATAGCCCAGGAAATTATTGACCAGTGAGTTTTACCTCAGAGATTGGTAAGTTGATGAAGAAGATCCTGAGAGGCAGGATTTATGGGCATTTGGTGAGGTATAATATGATTAGGAACAGTCAGCACTGCTTTGTCAAGGAGAACACGCGACTTACGAGATTGATTATTTTTTTTCAGGATGTGACTAAGCCCATTGATTAAGGAAGGGCAGTAGATGTAGTGTATATGGATTTCAGGAAGGCGTTTCATAAGGCATACAATACAAGGCTTACTTGGAAAGTAAGGAGGCATGAGTTCCAAAGGGACATCGCTGTTTGGATCCAGAACAGGATTGCCCACGGAAGGCAAAGAATGGTTGTATGGGGGTCATATTCTGCGTGGAGGCCGGTGACCAGTGGTGTGCCTCAGGGATCTGTTCTGTGACCCTACTCTTCGTGATTTTCATAAAGGACCTGGATAAGGAAGTGGAGGGATAGGATAGTAAGTTTGCTGATGCCACAAAGGTTGGAGGTGTTGTGGATGGTGTGGAGGGCTGTCAGAAGTTACAGAGGGACATTGATAGGATGCAAAACTGTGCTGAGAAGTGGCAGATGGAGTTCAACCCAAATAAGTGTGAGATAGTTCATTTTGTTAGGTCAGGTATGATGGCAGAACGTAGTATTAATGGTAGGACTCTTGGCAGTGTGGAGGATCAGATGGATATTGGGTCCGAGTCCAGAGGACGCTCAAAGCAGCTGCACATGTTGATCTGCGGTTAAGAAGGCGTACAGTGTATTGGCCTTCATCAATCGTTGAATTAAATTTAGGAGCCTACAGGTAATGTTGCAGCTATATAGGAGCCTGGTCACACTCCACCTGGAGTACTGTGCTCAGTTCTGGTCGCTTCACTACTGGAAGGATGTGGAAGCCATAGAAAGGATGCAGAGGAGATTTACGAGGATGTTGCCTGGATTGGGGAGCATGCCTTATGAGAATGGGTTGAGTGAACTCGGCCTTTTCTCCTTGGACCAACGGAGGATTAGAGGCGACCTAATAGAGGTATTTGAGATTATGAGAGGCATTGATAGTGTGGATAGTCAGAAGCTTTTTCCTAGGGCTGTAATGGTTGCCACAAGAGGGCACAGGTTTAAGGTGCTGGGCAGTAGGTACAAAAGAGATGTCAGGGGTAAGTTTTTCACTCCGAGAGTGATGAGTGTGTGGAATGGGCTGCGGGCAACGTTGTGGAAGCAGATACGATAGGGTCTTTGATGAGACTTTTGGATAGATACATGGAGCTTAGAAAATTGGAGAGCTATAGGTAAGCCTAGAAATTCTAAGGTAGGGACATTTTCGGCACAACTTTGTGGGCAGAAGGGCCTGTATTGTGCTGTAGGTTTTCTGTGTGTCTATCTTTCTATGTTTCTAAGTTTCTAATAAATCATGCGAAAACAACTCCCTGCGTTTGACTCATCTCCGCTGGGACAGGAATTGGCTTGAATGTACCTCCGTTGCTTTGAACATGTGCTGGAGTGTCCTTTCCCCGCTGTCAGAGTGTATGTCGAAACCTTCACTACCGTGCAGGCATACAAACTTCTTCTGAATTTTTCTAGGTACAAGGGCACCAAAGAGGACGTGTCAAGTATCTTAAAGAGCATCAAGCGGGTTATGTTTCCAGCGCCTTGACGGGTTTGTCTGCACATTATTGAGAGGGAGGACATGGATATACTGCGGATTTGACCAATAAATTTGGGTTCTCATTTTCCACAGGTAAGATCAAAAAGAGCCAATAATAAATATTATTGTTAATTTAGAAGCGGGATGGATACTCCTGAAAAACATAGACCCACCTCATGTCAAGGGTAGGTACGTTACTGGAGAGGAATGTTTGGGAGAGGATGCAGAGGTACACGCAAATAGACAGACCCTCTCCCCCCTGCAGTCAGTGCCGACCTGCATTCTGGCCGAGTACCATAGACCGGTACCGGCACAACAGACTGACACACTCTTACCCGTCATGCACCTGTCCAGATGGTCAGACGAATAAAGGAGATGGAAGCCGTCCTGAGAGACCCACCCTCCGCCCCACTTGACAAATAGGAACGGCATCCCGATCAACGAGCCCCAACCGCCTCGCCACTCATACAACCGAACAAAAACATCGAGCCCAAACCCCGCTTCCCCCGCGATAAACGAGCAGTAACGTCGATCTCAAAGCAGCCATCTGCTCGCAAAACGAGAGGGAAAGCAATAGGTGAAAAACACAAAATATAAAAAAATTATAAACGTGTGAAAGTCCACAGTGCATGAACGCTATGGTGCAATGCATAACGCAGAAACACGGGAACATCTTCCTTCGTCAATGAAAGGAGAAGCCTGCCCGCCTGCCGCAGAGAGACTCACAGCGACAGGCGTGACGGACTCGTGTAACTGGACACCATTAAATGGAAGGCACAGGCACTCACTGGCCACAGTTCAGATAACAATTAGCAAACACAAGTGCTAGAGCAACCGAGTAGCCCAGCGTTCTCCGACACGTGGCCACAGGCCCAGGAAAGGGAGGTGTACCCGTTTCCACGGCCAGATCTACCGAGATCTTATTGCATGGCCGAGCAGGCTCGACCAGCCACGTGACAGACTCCTGCTCCTGTTGTTTTTTTACGTTAATATGTAAGAAAGAGAGAGGTCGGGTAGACAGAGAGGAATAGGGAGTGAGGATAGAGATAGAAAGGAAGGGAGAGATTTTCGGAAGTGACGGAAACAGAGGAAAAAAGAAAAAGAATTAGCTGCCTGGACAGCAGAGAAGACTCTGCAGATTAATACTGCCAAACCCCTCAACATTAAAACATCCCACCCTGTTTATTAGCACACTATCTAACATCTGTGATTGATAAGCTCCAGTATCACTAAGTATTTTTACTGGCACCAGAGTGGATCCCTCTTTCAAGGATACAAGTCCTTCAGTTGTAAAATGATCATATCTCCTTTTAACTTGGTCAGACTCTGACAAAGCTTCATTTGTACTTATCGAACCCTGTGGATTTACTTGTGTTTCAGTATGTTGCACATGTTATGAGTGATGAATAGATCTGATGGACAATGGTGTGCAGAGTTCACCATTCCCCTCCAGAGAAACACGAACTATTACTGTTGCTATGTTGACCATGAGAAAAAGAGACGGAAAAACAAGTAAGAACATCGGCGACAGATAAGAGAGAGGGGGAAATTGCTGATTAACCGTATTGTGACTCCTTTTTGAAATATTTACTGTTTCGCTGCAAGGACAATAGTTTGCTCATAAACATTCCTCAGTGGACAGAAGGAGTGTCCTGATTTGATGGACACAGTCATTCAGGATTGATGGATAGCTGAGTTCTCGTTAGTAGGGATAAAAGACAGGTCTGGATAGGCACCCTCCAGACACGCCAGAGGACACTGATCGAGTGTTGGAACCCACAAGAAAGGTGGGGGCTTCGAAGACCGAAACAGGAAGTCGGTCATTAAGGCTATCAGTGGAAAAGCAAGGCCGGTGGGGGCTTCTGTGCGTGTCCACTCATGCCAGAGTGACGAGTCCACCACAGAGGAACAGTCTAGCAGAAGGACGGAGAGGTCATAACTGAATGACCACACCGATACGACGGATTAAGAAAGCAAAGGAAGGTTTGCCTGACTGTAGCTGTTACATCTCGCTCGCTCGCTCTCTCTCTCCAACGATTACAATACAACTATAACTACATCAGCACTCATGAACTGAACTGAACTTTATACTTTTCTATGACAATTTATTTACCCCTAGACATCGATAGAGCTTGTTTATTATTGATTATTATTATTCCTACACTTTTAGGTTTATTACTGCTAACTGGTTTTATATGTATATTTGCATTATTGATATGGTTTTGCTTATTTTTATTAATAAACACCTTTAGTATAGTACCACCAGACTCCAACGAATTCTTCTTTCTCTGCTGGTTAGACACCCAGTTACGGGGTACGTAACAAATACAGGCATCTAGGACTGCTTCCTTCTCCTTCGTTTTCAATAGAAGACAGTTAGCTATTACGTGACCAGTTTTCTTTCAATAATTACAAATGGGAACGAACTGTCTTTCCTGCACATGTTTTCGTTCATCTCTCCCTTTCTCACTAACTTCTGATTTAATTTCTGGTTTACCTTGACGCTCTGTGCTATTTTTTCTTTTAAAAGTTCTAACCTGAGGAAATTTATTTTTGTGGATTATAGCATACTCATCAGCTAATTTAGCAGACTCTTGCAATGTAGCAGTGTCTCTCTCATTTAAGTATGCCCTTACTTCAACAGGGACGTTCCTTTTTAATTTCCTCCATTAAAATCAACTCTTTCAATTTATTATAGTCCCCATTTACATTTTTAGAGGAAGCCCATCTCTCAAAACACACATCTTTATCGTAAGCAAATTCCACATAAGTTTTTTTTCACAGATTTCTTCAAATTTCTGAATATTTCTCTAAATTCTTCCGGAACCAGTTTATACGCCTTCAGTATAGCTGCTTCTCAATATCATAATCAGGTGTTTGCTCAGCAGTTAAAGCTGTATAAACCAGTTGTGCTTTACTCTTTATTACACTTTATAACATCACTGGTCATTTCTCCTTTAGCCACTCTGAAATCATAGTAACGGTTTCAAAATGTTTAAAAATATTTCTCTAATTCTGTTTCACTAAAAATGGAGGAACCAATTTAGTTTCCTGACTAACAACAAGCGTTTTCCTAGAAACAGAGGACTGATCACCGGACCTTACTTCCGCCCTCGCAAGTTCAAGTTCCCTCTTATTTTCAGCTTCTATCGTACATCGCTCCAAGTCCGCTTTATATTGTTCTAACTTCATTTGATCGATTAGTAACTGCATCTCTAGATTACTTATTGGAAACATATCTAGAACCGCTTCATCAAAATCGCCCGACTCTGTATAGTGTGACGCGATTTTTCTCTGAATTACAGGCTTTGTTGTAGTCTTCCAAATACCTTCAAGTTCCAAACTGCTAGCAATCTCAGATACATCACTCTTTTTCACCTTTGCTAATAAATCCGGGTCTGGTTATACCAGAAAGTCGTCAATATTCGTTGTTGCCGAATACCATCCACAAACCAATCACACAGATAAATCGGGTATTTCCCCTTTCAAAACAGACTGATAGTTAAACATGCATTTAAGCACAAACACGGTACATATCCGGACGAGCCCCCGATTGTTACGATATGACAACAATGAATATAAAGTTGAACTGGTTTCTTTATAAACCAATACAATTTTTATTAAACACTGCGCAAAAAAAATGAGAAGTAAACAAACGACTAAGGTAACCGGAAGTTAACTGCTTTATGGCAACTCGAACAGTTCTTAAAGCGATAAATGTGAACACAGTTCTTAAAAGTAGTAAAAGCGAAAGTCCATAGGTTGACACAGTCAATTAGGAGAGACTTTGCTGAAGTAACGAATTCCTCGACGACGTGACGTTACTGCTGATCGCAGTCGAAATATGGCTTGCTCGAGCGATTTATGACGAAGGAAATAAAACCAGCTTAAAGGAACTAACCTAATCACTTGGCGAAACGCTGCGTCCAACCCTTTCTGCTTTCACAATGTAGGGGCTATCTAGGATGCAGGCTACTACCTTCTGAACAAGGATTAGATAAGTCGATCCTGTATTGCCGCCGACGAATCCAACATTACTCGCTCATTTGGGTTTCCATTCCTCGGCAAATCTTCACTCTCCAATTCATAGACTTTAAAATTAAATCGAAGATACGTCAAACATAACTGGCAGTGATTTTCAAAACTGCCAGCACAACGACAATGTACCTTACAGTAAGAATCAAAACTCCACTTTAAAACAAAACTGCGTCATGAAACGAAGTACGCAGCATAACGGAGTAAGGGACGACTTAAACGACGTCCCAACAAAAACTTCTGCGTCACAGCAGGCTTTCCCCGTTTAATACCTGTTGAAATCTGGCCATAACATGACCTCACACTGTCGGTAAAAATACATAATGTGACCTCTCACTGGCGCAAAATATATCACTCCTCCATCACAAGACGATTACATCACGCTCACCAGATACTCTATTTAATCATGATCATGCTGCCGTCACATGATTCCCTGGGGTATGTAACATCTCCCTCCAAGAAATAACTTTGGTTGATCATGAGCAAAATTTTAACAATTAACTATTTACAAAAAAGTGCAAATGTATAAAATTTACAACATACAGAATATACCGCATCTGTTGCATTGTAATAGAGCACCTTACAATTTACGAGTCAGCAGGGATGGTACAAATATTAAAACATCACCCCAAGTACATTACATTGTGCGTCAACGTCTCGATAGACAATCAGCAATCACATTATCTTTGCCTTTAATATGAGTTATCAAAATATTATACCCCTGTAATATCAAACCTTTTTTGCTAAATTGGAGTCTGATGTATTTCCTTAACCAAGCTCGGTCCTACAACATCACTAAGGTAAGTCACAGTGGTACGACGGAATTCACTTTTAGCTAGGTTAACAGTTAAGTTAGCTCCTGAAAGCCTTTCAGATAGTATATGCTTCCCAAGTATTATTTCCTGTAATTAAATAGTCAATATAGGCAGCTGTATTTTTTTAACCCCTGAATCACGGAATTAATCATCTGCTGGAAAGTACCTGGGGCATTCTTCATCCCAACTGGAAGAACAGTATAAACATATAACCCAGATGGGGTTACAAATGCACGAATCTCTCTACCTTTATCCATCAATGGAGCACACCAATACCCTTTCAACAAATCAAACTTTGTAAGAAACTTTACTTTTCCAACTTCCTCAACACAATCATCCACTCTAGGGATGGAATACGCATCTGTTTTCATTACTGCATTCACCTTCCTGCAGTCAGTACAAAACCGAATACTATCGACTAAATTAGGGCCCATAACACAAGGTGAACTCCAATTTGAATTAAAATGTCTAATAATATTATTCTCTAGTATATACTCAGTTTCTTTCTCAGCAAGCTCACATTTTACATGTTCATCTTATATGCCTGTTACTTTATGGGTTTGGCATCTCCAACATCTATATGATGTGAAACTATACCTATATGATCTATATGATGTGTGGTTGTTCTAGGAAAGTCAGGAAATAAATCCTTATATTTTAAAAATAATTGTTTCATTTTCTGCTTCTGCTTTGGCTGTAAATGAGCTAATTATTCATCAATATTTTCCAGATTTGTTGAGTTTGGTAATCTGGCAGATACAATGTTGGGTTTAGAATTAGTTTCAGATGAATCATCCATCATGTTCCTAGTGAGATTAGACTCAGTATTATAGACCACAGCAGTCATAGAAGCAGACTGTTGCTGATAATATGTTGCTGACCATATTTATATGGCATAAATGTGTTGGCCCTCTTCGATCTAGAGTTTGTATCACACAATCCACATTATTAACTTTAGACATAATTTCATAAGGACCATGAAAATTAGCATTTAAGGGATTCGCTTGCGCCGGGAATAGAACCAATATCTTATCTCCAGGTTTAAATGATCTCATCATAGCTTCTCTATCATACCAGGTTTTCATTTTGACCTAAGCCTATTTTAAATTTTCCCTGGCTAATCTACAAGCTTTATGTAATCTGTCCTTAAAATTTAAAACATAACCCAATAAATTAGTGTGTATATCTTTATTAATTTATTGTTCTTTTAATAAGGCCAAAGGTGCTCTAACTCTATCCCCAAATACAAGTTCAAATGGACTAAAAGCTAAAAATTCCTGGACTGACTCCCGTACTGCAAATGTAAGTGTATGCCCTCATCCCACTCACTTCCATTTTCTGCACAATACGCCCTAATCATAGTCCTGAGGAAAGATTAAAACCTCTCCAAGCTCCTTGCAAATCTGAATGGTATGTAAACGAGTTAATCTGCTTAGCTCCCAGTTTATACACTATCTGTTGAAACAATCCTAACATAAAATTACTACATTGATCAGTTTCTATTTCATCTGGCAACCCAAAATAAGTAAAGAATTTTCTAAGAGCCTTTGTTACAGTTTTAGTCGTAAAGATTCTAAGTGGTACTGCCTATGGAAACCTAGACGCAGTGCACATGACAGTCAGCAAATATTGATGGCCAGGTTTTGTTTCTGTAATGGGCCTACACAATCTATAATACGTTTGCAATTTGGAAAGTGGTTCGCCAATTGCGGGAATAAGTTGCAGTGGGCCCACTGGAATAATATGATTAGTTTTACCCACAATTTGGCAAGTATGACACCCTCTGCAAAATATCGCCACATCCCTTCGCAATCCAGGCCCGTAAAATGTTTGTAAACCTTGTTCACAGTTTTCTTCACGCCTTGATACCCACCCAAAGGCACAATATGGGATAATGTTAAAATCTCTTTTCGATAAACTTTAGGAACAACTACCTGGTGAACAACCTTCCATTCATCACTTGCAGGAATTGTAGGCGATCTCCACTTCCTCATTAAAACTTCTTTCTCAAAAGAGTATCCTAATGGCACCTCAACTTCACTATCCGGAAGAGCTTGTTCCTTTACATTTGATAATCTCAGGGTCTCTACTCTGCTCTGCTATCATCTCCTTCCGAGACAGAGACAAATCTGTAGGGTTATACGCACTCAAAGAATCTTGTTCAAATAATGCTAGTAAGAAAGTTTCTGACACATCCTCAAAATTCGAAACGCGAGTCATGGGTAACAACCCCATTCTACACATCAAGCTTTTTAGCCATAGCTCGAGTTACAACAAAGGAGGAATCTGTGTTAGAATCCATCCGTAACTTTTAGAAAGTATTGACTAACTTTTCTTCACTTAAACATTAATTTACTGTTTTTTTACGGAAGAGCTGGGTTCCAGCGTCTCGATCCTACGTCATCACGTGACGTCCCCCTCGTGACACTTTCTTGAATAAATGAACAACGTCCTCAAGCCTCCAATTCCCGGAGCCTCTCCCGTCCCCTTCTATGATGCAAAGATCATCGCCACGGGCTCAGAAAACTCCTCCTTCACCTCCCACATTAGCCTGGTGTACATCCCATCCGGTCCAGGCGACTTATCCGACTTGATGTTTTCCAAAAGCTGCAGCACCTCCTGTTTCTTAATATCTACATGCTCAAACTTTTCAGTCTGCTGCAAGTTATCACTGCATTCATCAAGACCCTTTTCCATCGTGAATATCGAAGTAAAGTATTCATTAAGTACCTCTGCTATTTCCTCTTGCTCTATAAACAGTTTCCCACTGTTACACATGATAGGTCCTATTTTTTCACGTCTTATCCTCTTGCCCTTTACAGACTTGTGGAATGCCTTGGGGTTTTTTCTTAATCCTGTCCGCCAAGGCTTTTTCTCGGCCCCTTCAGACTCTCCTTATTTCCTATTTGTTTTTAATTTAGTGTCATTTTGTATCTTTTCCCTAGACTACTGCGGTAAAAAAAATCAACCTGCATAACACAGCAATGTCAAACCTGACCCATAATTTTTCATGGGACGTACGTTGCAAGTCTTTCTTTTCACTCTCATAGTGATGAGTGTCTGGAATGAATAGCGGTAGCGATGGTGGAGGCAGAGGTGATGGAGGATACAGTCATGAATATGGGAAGAGTGGAGGGATGTGGAACTCACCAGTTCAATTGGTTCAGAACACGCAGTGATCCGAAAGGCTTGTTCCCGTTCTGTCCCTTTCTGGTTTGGTGAGACCACAGCTGGAGAACCGTGTGAACCTCTGGTCGTCCGCCTCAGAAAGGACGTAATTAACCCAGACAGGCGCGGTAAGGATTCATGACTTTTGTTGCTGGGACGGGAGGACTCGAGTCAGAAGGAGACTGGATAGTGACTGTGCTCTGATCCCAAATATCAGCGCGATTGTCGACTCCACCGCTAAAAGGTCGACTGTCATGAAACATTTGTAGGGCAATGTAAAGTGGGGCAAATGACACAACCTGTTCGTCAGAGGAAATGTTCGACATCATTCACAAATTCCGTCATTGAAATGTGTTCGCTTTCCAAGGTGGGGCCTGATCAAGTGTAGAGAGTTAGGGCGACTGCATTTGGTTTCTTCGTAATGGAAGCAAAGGGCAGCTGCTCTGGTTAAACACTTAAAATAACTCGGACTCGTTTTATTCACAAAATCCTACGAGCGTGCATTAACTGTGCACTCATCCCAGAATTCGGACCATGGCCACCGCAGTCGCACGGTGCACGATGTACCGATTGCAAAGCTATAAAAAGGCGTATCAAGTCCAACCCCGCTGTGAAACACCGCAGATCACTCCAGTAGGGCAAGAAAGGACCAGCCTGGCCAATCCTCCGATAGCACAGTCCCTCGTCTCCTGTCAACATCCTCGTTAATATTTTCGATACTCTTGTACTTTAACCATATTTTGCTCTCTCTCATTCGCACACACACACAAAGTCCTCCAGGAAATAACACAAGGGAGATCAGGCGGTGAATGTGAGGATCTTCGGCCCGGACTGGAGACGCTGCTGCCGCCTCCAGACTCCGCTCAGTGCGTGGCTTAATTATGGAACTGAAGCACCGAGGTGAACGGATATTTCACCGCGCTGATCACCTGCTCCCTGAATTTCGACTGAGTGACCGCGTAAATAAATGTGTTCATGCAGCAGCTGAAATTCTTCAGCAAGGCTCCGACGTAATGAAAGATCCATTTAGAATCATTGAAATTGAATCGTAATCCTTTGATCTCATAATACATGAAATTTGCAACCAGCGTCATCCACAGGAGGATGAAGCTGCCGGAGAGGGTGAAGAGTAAAACCACAGACCTCGTCCGGCTCTCCATCTCCGGGTCCCTGCTGTTCTCCCCCTTGCTCTGACCCCTCAGCCCCTTACGGACACGACTGGCCACAACAATGTGCCTGACCGTCAGAGCGTTGAGCAGCAGAATCACAACGAAAGGAATGAACGGATTTAACACTATGCCGAGCCAACTGTATACTACCCACCCGAAGTCAGTGAAAATGTTGGCCGTGATTATACAGAGCCACGGTACGTTGTTGATTATCTGTCTGGGTTTCCAGAGGAAGTAGCGGGGAACGTTTTTCAGAAAGGATAGCACGCCGGTTGTTGTGAGAACCACAGCCGCAGTTTTCCCGGTGCAATATTTTGTTTTCAGCTTCTGACAGCAGATGGCGACAAACCGATCAAATGTGAATGCGACGGTGAACCAGACAGAACAGTATGTTGCTGTGGACCTCAGTACTTCGATAACCCTGCACGCAGGGGTAATCCTTAGAAAATTCCACAGAAAGTAATAATCTAAGATTTGACGCATAAGGACCTCTATGACTACGGTCAGCAGATCCCCTACTGCCATGGCCACCAGGTAGCGAGTGGTGCAGGTAGAGAGGCCGCACTTTCCCCGGGACAGGATCACAATCGCCGCTAAATTCACTGCATGGAGAGAGAAGAGAACAGACACCGGGCATTATAAACTCATTCTCCGGGAATGGACACAGGTTCGGGTTTTAACCAGAAGTCAAGAGACTGGATGCGGGTGAACGGATGCTCATGCAACACCACGCACGGGTCACACTGTCTCTGATCTGCAGATCAGGTGATGTGTCGGTAATCGTCGGGGTTAAATGCGAGCGGCACGAACAACAGCGATCTCTGCACATCCCGGTTCCAGTCTCCGATTTAACTGTTGACGGGGCCGGAAAGGTATGCGGGGATCAGAGGGGGTGGGGGTGGGGGGAATCTCATTAATGCCTTTCCAGAGGGAAAAGGTGTTGAAAAGATGTTTCCCGTGGTGGGAGAGTCTCGGACAAATGGGCACTGTCTCAGGATAGAGGGGCGGCATTTCAAAACAGAGATGCGGAGTAATTTCTTTTGCCAGAGCGTGGTGCACTTGTGGAATTTGTTGCCACATGTAGCTGTGGAGGCTGGGTAGTTGGGTGTATTTAAGGCAGAGATTGATAGGTTCTTGATTGGACATGGCACCAAGATAACGGTGGGGGAAGGCCGGGAAATGGTTTGAGGAGGAGGAAAAGAAAGAAATCAGCCATGATTGAACAGCGGAGCAGACTCGATGGGCCAGATGGCCTTATTCTGCTTCGGTGGCTGATGGTCTTATGGTATCGAAAGGGAGACAACACACACAAAATGTTTGGGAATTCAGCAGCAGTCGCCGTATTGAAAAGACACTCAAACCATCCGGTGAGGCCTTTCTTCTGGTCGGAACGCGGCCTCAGATTAGGTCGGATCTCTGAGGGAAAGCCGGGACAACATAGTAACCAGACGCTGAGTGGCTCCGTTAATGGATTACTTCCACGGCGCAGCTCATTTCCACAACCCGCGTCAGTAGATCCGTGGCCTCAGGTTCAGGAGATCAGACCAAATTATTGAAAAAACAGGCAATAGAATCCGCCAGTGACAGGTTCCACCAGGAGAAGTGAAACACAGGACCCAGGGTTCAATCTGATCAGTGACACAGAGACTGTGAAATTCAAAATGCAAACCCCTCCCAGTCACACCTTCCCGGAGATTTGCTTCTCCGAGCCGTGGGACAAATCTGGACTGGGTGTCAGTCATGTGAGTTCACAGAGCCACGGTACATTGTTGATTATCTGTCCGGGTTCCCAGAGGAAGTAGCGGGGAACGTTTTTCAGAAAGGACAGCACGCCGATTGTTGTGAGAATCACAGCCGCAGTTTTCCCTGTGCAATATTTTGTTTTCAGCTTCTGACAGCAGATGGTGACAAACCGATCAACAGTGATGCGACGGTGAACCAGACAGAACAGTATGTGGCTGTGACCCTCAAAACTTCGGTAACCCTGCACGCAGAAAATCCTCAGAAAACTTCGGTAATCCTCAGAAAATTCCACGGAAAGTAATAATCTAAAGGATAAGGACCTCTGTGACTACAATCAGTAGATCCCCCGCTGCCATGGCCACCAGGTAGCGAGTGGCGCAGGTAGAGAGGCCTCAAATTCCCCGGGACAGGATCACAAACGCCGCTAAATTCACTGCAGGGGGAGAGAAGAGAACAGACACCGGGCATTATTAAACTCATTCTCCGGGAATGGACACTGGTGCGGGTTTCAGCCAGAGGTCAGGAGTGCTAGATGCGGTGAACGACTGCTTATCTAACACCAAACATGGGTCATACTGTCTCCGACCTGCCTTCTTCAATGTGGAGATAAGGCGATGTGTCGGTAATCGTCGGGGTTAAACACGAGCGGCATGAACAACAACGATCGGTGTTCATCCCGTTTCCAGTCACTGATGTAACCTGACCGTCCAGGCCGCTGGAAACTCAACATCTGACGGGGCCGAAAGGGTATCCGGGAATCGGTGGGGGGGGGGGGGGGTTGTGCCTATCACTGAAACCTTTCGAATGTTAATAGACCTAGACAGAGAAAATGTCGAAAAGATGTTTCCCAGGGTGGGAGTGTCTCGGACAACTGCGCACTGCCTGAGGATAGAGGGGCGGCATTTCAAAACAGAGACACGGAGTGATTTCTTTAGCGAGAGAGTGGTAAATTTATGGAATTTGTTGCCAGATGCAGTTGTGGAAGCCAAGGTCGTTGGGTGCTTTTAAGGCAGAGATTGATAGGATGTTGATTGGGCATGGCATCAAGATTGTGGGGAGATGGAGGTGAAATAGGGTTGAGGAGGAAAAAAAAACAAGAGGATCAGCCAAGATTGAATGGGAGAGCAGACTCGATGGGCCGGATGGACTAATACTGCTCCTATGTCTTGTGGTCTTATGGTATCCAAAATGCTGGGGGAAGTCAGCACCACTCGTCACTTTGACCAGACACTTAAAGTATGCGGCCGAAGCCTTTGTTCTGGGAAAAAAAACGCGACCACTATTTACTTCAGTGCCCTCCCAGCACAGGGACAACATGGACAAGATGCCATTAAAATTTCGCTGCACACCTTCCCGGCTCCCAAAACTGGAACAGTTTAATAACAGGGTGTCATTAAAGGACCAAGTATGCACTCCCGTCAATAGTTCACAAAACACTCAAGGCCACAATGTATAGCATTCCCAGTCTCACATTCCCGGAGAGCTGCCTGTCCCCAGAATTGGTACCACTCTGAACAAAATTCCATCAAATGCAAGAACAACGTTCGAGTCGATTCCGTAAGTTAGAGGAGAGACAGGGGTTTAGTTCGGTTTCTCATGAAATATAAAAAATCAGAATATGGAATGGACAGGATGGATATCTCAAACGGATATTACTACCACGAGCATCAAGTGGGAAGCGTGTAAAATGACCCCAAAAAGGCTCCCACCGGTTAACAGACAGAAGTGTCAAATACGAACAACTGTGCTCACTCACCAGGAACTCCAATGACGACAATGAACACGTTCAGTATTTTGTCCACACGCATGTAACTATCAAACGATGCAGGCATTTTCTCTGATCAGTGATTTGTCCCCGTGTGCCACAGGCGATCTCCAGGAATGAAATGTCAAGGCTGCACATACCTGGGATTTTAATACCATTTACGGATTCCACAGGGACAAGTTTCAACAGGTTTAAAAATAAACGGTTTGTAATTTTGTTACAATCCGATTCCGTCAGCCATACGCAACTCCATGAATACCTCAGTGAATTATTTGTGAGACTGCCAACAATGGAAATTGTGATGTTACTAAGGGGTGTAAATTGCGAGTGGCATTCCTCCAGCAAAGGGGAAAAGGGGATATTGTTTCAATCACATCAGACCCAACTCTCCACCTCACCTTGTGTCAGTGCGACTCTTGTCCATCGGCTGAGCCGATTGACTGAGAGTAAAGCGGCCTCTCCACTCTTGATTCTCCACCAATTGTAATCACAGCTCATCTCACTGTAACCTTATCTCCTTCCGATACGAGAAACCATCCTCAGCTTGTTCGGGTAAAGTGTACCAAACTTTGTCCTGCGTCGTAAACATGTCAACGTTCATCAACACTAAGAGAAATGTTTGCTCTGAGAAAATAAACTTCTGCCTTCTGTTTGTCCTAAATAGAACAGAGAAAGGTAAAGAACGGGAACCAACCCTTCGACCCACAGTGACTCTGCCAACCATGACGTCGTATTAAACGGAACACACCTACCAACACTTGATCAGTCCCCCTACATACCCTGACTGCCCGTGTGTGAACCCTCACAACAGTAATCTTGGGCTTCTGGGATCTCAGTTCTCAGAAGCTTTTTGACCATCTGTGTGGACTAGTTGGAGCCACCAGAAGTACCTCATCAATTGCAAAATGCTTCCACTGTGAATCTGTACTTCAAACGAACCGTTTATCAGACACAGCAAATTGAATTGTAACAGTGTAGCTTGTGGTATTGTATTGAATCGCCTGTTGCTACCATTGTCACCAGGATTATAGACTCTTGACGTAGTTTAAATTGGAAAGTCTCCACAGCACTGTATCAGCCTCTAAACTATTCCCACTTCCCCCAGCTCCTCACAGCACTGTATCAGCCCATAAAGTGACCACACGATACCCGGTCTGCACAGCACTGTGTCAGACACTAAACTAATCCCACTGCCACCTCTGGCTCCACAGTACTTTATCAGATCCGAATCTAATCCCACAAGCCCTCTTTCTCCACAGTACTGTATTAGCCGCTAAACTAATACCCATATCCCTCTTTATCTACAGCACTGTATCAACCCCTAAACTAATCCCACTGCCCCCTATTTTCTCCACAGCTATATCAGCCGCGAAATTAATCTTTTTGCCTCCTTTCTCCACAGCACTGAATCAGACCCTCAACTAATCCCACTGCCCCCTCTTTCCCGACAGTACTATATTATCTACTAACTGAACCCCACTGCCCCTTGTTTCCACACAACTGTGTATCAGTCCCCAAACTCATCCCACTGCACTGGGCTGTCTTCTCGGCCCATGTCGATGGACAAAATAATATCACTCTTCTCGGTACCAGAGACAATCCCCAAATACAGTACAATCGAAACACTCTCACTCGGCACAGGCGCAGAGGCAAAGAGAAAATTGCGGAAAGATTGGCAAAACTGCGTCGTGCGTCGGGGAGAGTGGAGGTGTAGGAGGCGAGAAGGGAGTCCGGAGTGAAAGTGATAGAAGGCAGAGAGAGTTAGAGAGAGAGAGGGATAGAGAGGGCGTGAAAGCGAAAGTGAGAGAGAGACAGAGGGAGAGGGAAAGGAAGAGAGAGAGAGAGAGAGAGAGAGAGAGAGAGAGAGAGAGAGAGAGAGAGAGAGAGAGAGAGAGAGAGAGAGAGAGAGAGAGAGAGAGGAGGGCAGAGAGCGTGAGACAGAGCTGGGAGGAAGAGCGGGACGGTAGCAGGAGCAGGGTAACAGGAGTGGTGAGATAGCAGCGGGAAGAAGAGGACAGCGGAGGAAGAAAATTGGAAAGAAGGAGGGAGGATGAGAGGGGAGGGAGCAAGAAAGAGGGATGAATGTTGGGGAGAGTGGGGGGAGGGGGAATGAAAGGGCAGAGAGAGAGAGATGTGGAGAGACAGAAAGCGAAAGAGAGACGGTGGAGTGATAGGGTGATAGAGGGAAAGAAGGGGAGGGTGAGAGCAGCGGGTCGAGAGAGGGTGAACGAGATGGGCGAGAGTGAGGAGGGAGTGTGAGGGAAAGAAGAGGTGAAGGATGGGAAGTGATAGAATTGGAACGAAGGGCCAGTGATAGAGCATGGCATGGGATAGAGAGAGGAGGGAGGAACGTGCGAGGAAGAGATTGGGGAACAGGGACTAAGACCAGGGGAGAAGAGGAAGAAAAGCCAGAGGAAATGGGGGCAGAGAAGAGCAGAAGAGAGGTAGGGGTGTGGGGGTGAGTGAAGGAGGGAGTGATGTTGGGGAAAATAAGGGTATGTGGGGGATGCGATATAGACGTGGAGGAAGACAGAGAGCGGGACTTGAGTAAGGGGGCGTTGAGCTGCTGCTAGAGTTAGAGGGGTCTGCAGCTGCGGGGAAAGACGGAAGGGGGTGAGGAGGGAAGAGTATACACATGAGACAGGGGTGGGGAAGCGAAGAGAGGGGAGAGTGAGAGGCTGAGCTGATGAGGTGGGACTGGCATTGATGGACGTGGGGGCGGCGAGAGATATGGGAGCGAGTGCTCTGGTCTGCAAACCAAAGGGGAGAGGGAGAGCGCGCAGGGAGTGCCTAAGGACAAAACGATTATTTAGAGAGGACTCTCCTTTATTGTAGTGGAATCCTTGTGCTTGGGACCATGATTTGCCTCACGTTACCGTTCGGTCATGCCTCGGATGGTCTCGGTATTCCCATGTCCAACCATGTTTTCCGTCTCTACGTGGGAATCTGCCACTACCTGCTCTCCTGTGTTGCCTCGAGGCCCCCGCTCAACGGGGCAGAGTCTGCAATTCCTCCGCACCTGGCTCAAATCGGGCCAGTGACCACAGTGACACGACCTGCCTTTCACCCATCTCCCAGAAATCTGCCTGTCTCTAAAATACACGCAGACTCCGCCTGTACACCTGCTCGCTAATGCAAATATCGAATCAGCCAATTATGTGGCAGCACCTCAATGCATAAATGTATGTAGACAGGGTCAGGAGGTTCAGTTCTTCTTGAGAGGGAACTTCAGAAAAGGAAAAAATGTAGGTCAGGACCGTGGAATGAATGGTGCTGCCTGACGGGGTGGTTTGAGTATCCCTGAAACGAATAATCTCCTGGGATTCTGACGTACGACAGTGACTCAAACTAACAAATGTGCAACAATCACAAAATGCTGGTGCAACGCAACAGGCAGCATCTATCGGAAGAAGTACAGTCGCAGTTTCAGGCCGAGACTGAAAGAAGAGGTAGTAAGAGATTTGAAAGCGGGAGGGGGAGGGGGAGATCCGAAATGTTTGGAGAAGGCAGGAGGGCGAGGGATGGTGCTTTTTTCGTCTCTAGTAAGAAGTATAGACGATATTTCATCCCTCCCTCTCCTTGATGCTACCTCTTCTGAGATGAACTCAATGCGAGAGAGTTTTCCGTTTGTGCAATAAAATATTATTTCCCTGAATTCTGAACTTAAAGAGAGGAAGTGTCAGATAGGTCTCAAGATTATCGATTTGAAAGCAAGATCTCGTCGGAATAATATTCGAATTGTTGGTCTGAAATAAGGAAGGATCTGAAAGTGGGGATAAATTGGACTAGTTTGCGAGCTTGTTTCAATCTCTGTTTCCGGGTATTTTACCTCAACCTGCCGATATCGAAAGAGCGGATAGAATTTTCACTTCGAAATGTTCGGATCCCAATAAGTCAAGCTCAGTTTTTGGTTTCCTTTCTTCGTTTTAAAGTTAAAGACGAAATCATGGAATATGCAAGGAAACACAGTTTTTAATTCAAGGGTTCCGAGATTCATTTTTATGAAGATTATCCACGTGAAGTTATGGACCTGCGGTCTAAATTCGTTCCAACCATGAAGATAGCCTATGATAAGGGATTATTCCCAACACTTCACTATCCAGCCCGATTAAAATCATTTCCAAAGATTTGACAGAACATGTTTTTCTGGACACCAAAGAGGCACTGGCCTATGTTAATTCTACTTCGGTTGCAGCTGACGTTTGAATGGTTTTAGGTCTGCTGAATTGTTATTTCGGAAAGAAAATAAGCTTTGAAGATTTCTGATTTGATTAAGATGTCCTTTGATCGATGGACGATTTAACGAAGATGTAAAATTTTTGGTGTGACTGATGAATGACTTTTCCGAAAACTGTTGGGTCTCCCCAGATTATTTTTAAGGATTAAGTGTAAACTTCTTTTCCTCTGCAGGACTTCCCTATTTCAGGACTGTGTATTTTTCTTTTTGTAACTGGGGGCATGAACAAAGAAAGCCTTTAAAAATTAACATTATAAAATGGGCAGCTCTCACAGAGTCTTTCTCTTCTTTTACTTCTCTGGGAACGCATTTCGGCTTTTTTTTTGCGGAATTTCGGGCTTTTTGGTGGTGGGAGGACTGGGGTTAGTTTTGAGTCATAAGATTAATTGTAGGATGCATTTTAGTTTTCTTTTTTAATATATTTCCCATTACGAAATTCCGGAGCATATATGTTTTGTATATGGTTATGTTTATCACGGCCAGTTTTGATTAGCCCGCGAAGTATGCGTGTATTTATGGGCTAAATAAAATATTTTTTGTGTTAACTAAACATATAAACGTTATAAGTTGGAATGTACGTGGTTGGAATCATCCTATTAAGCGGAAGAAGACATTTAAAATCATTAATCGCTTCAAACCCGATATAACTTTTGCTCAAGAAACGTATATCAGAACTGGCGATCAAAATAGATCTTTTAAATTGTGGAGTGACCTTCCAATTTCACGCTACTTCTAAAAATAAAACAAAGGGGTTATCTATTTTTATTAAATCTAAAATTTTATTCACCCAAGAAGATATTGTGTCAGATATTAATGGTAAATTCTTGATTGTTAAAGGAACAATTTGTAACCGAAAAATTGTCCTGATTAATCTATACGGACCTAACGTAGATGATCGTTCTTTTTTTATAAAAATGTATCTGCTGTATTGCCGGATTTGCTTGAATATATGTTGTTAATGGGGGGGTGATTTCAACTGTTGTTTAAATCGTTTGATTGACAAGAGTTCGACCAATCAGCTGCTTCCGAGTTGCCCTGCATCACGTAATAACTCTTTTTAAATTGAATTTGGCCTGGTTGAAATTTGGAGACATTTACATCCTAATGATAGAGATTGTTCTTTTTTTCAAGATGTTCACCAAAATTTATTCGAAAATTGATTAATTTTATAGCTGATCCCCGATTTTTGTCCAAAGTCCCGAAATGTCAATATGATGCTATCGTTCTCTCGGATCATGCGCTTTTAAGCTTAGCCTTTGAGTTAAATGATGTTGCTATTGCAAATTCGCCTTGGTGTTTTCCAGAAAATTAATTCAAAGTTCGGACTTTGTCAAATTTATTGAGAATTAGATAAAATATTTTTTTCATCTTACTAATACGGGAGATGTGTCGAAATTGATTATATGGGATACATTTTAAAACATTCTTCTGCGCTGTCAGATAATCTTCTATTGAGGTAAGCTTAAGAACCAGCAAAAAACTGAGTTATATAAGATTTCAAAACAAGTTAAAGACTTGGATAAGATTTATACAATTTCTCTTAACATTGATTTATTAAAATAAAGAGTTGAACTTCAATCACAATATAATTTATTATTAACTTATTCTATTGCAAGAAATTTGCTTAAATTGAAAAGTCAATTTTATGTGTTTGGGGATAAATAATAGTAAGCTATTAGCATCAGAATTAAAAGCTGCTAGAGCCAAAAGACACATTCAAAAAATCGTCAGGGAGACAGCAGTTCAGCATGTAATTATGAAAATATTAGTAAAAATTTTCAAGACTTTTACATTGAACTTTATAAATCTCAGTTTCAAGTTGATTCTCCTAAAATGAACGCCTTTTTTTTTTTACAAAAGATCGATTTTCCTCGAATTTCTGTTGAAGGTTAACAAACTCTTGATGCGCTTGTTACAGAAAACCAATTTTAGAAAGCTGTTTTTCAATGCAATCTGGCAAAGCTCCTGGACTGGATGGTTATTTCAGTAGGATTTTATTTTAAAAAATGAAAAGGTGCTTTCTCCATATATGTTGGACATGCTTAAAGATTCTTTTTTGATAGGAGTGTTACCTTCCACATTTTATGAAGCTTCTATTTCTTTAATTCTTAAGAAAGATAAAGACGCTACTGACTGTGCTTCATATAGACCTATTTCATTATTAAATGTGGATGCTAAAATTCTTTCAAAAATAATGGCTAATCGCTCGAGAATGTTAGACCTAAAATTATCTCTCAAGACCAAACAGGTTTTGTAACGGAATACGTACACAACGTTATTCTTTGATCCACAGCATCTGTTATTGTTGTATTTTTAGGTTTTGTAAAGGGCCGTTATTCCTTCTCTAATGTTCGGAGACTGTTAAATGTTATACGTTCATACTTTTCTAAGACTCCCCAATGTGTTGCCTCTCTGGATGCTTAAAAGGAATTTGACAGAGTTGAATGGAAATGCTTACTTAACGTTTTAGAGAAATTCGGCATAGGTATTAATTATAATAAGCGGATCAGAACGTCATATAAAAGCGCTATTGCTATTGTTATTACTAACAATTGCAGATCTCCTTGTATTTGACTTTTGCGGTATACGAGACAAGAATGTCCGTTAAGTCCCTTGTTATTTAATTTGATGTTGGAACCATTGGCTATTGCACTTCGTGAAGCTAAAGATATTCATGGGAATTTTCATAAATGGGACTATTCATAAGATTTCCCTTTATGCTGACGATCTCTTAATATATATTTCGAATCCTGAAGAATCCATTCCTAATTTATTGAAACCTATTAAACGAATTTGGAAAGTTTTTCGGGATATAAAATAAACCTCCATGTTAGTGAATTATTTAACCTAAGTGATTCTGCTTCTATATATGATGACATTCCTTTTAAAGATACGGTCTCTTTTAAATATTTAGGTTTTATTATTACTAAAAATTATAAACACCTTTAAAAAGCTAATTTGGCTCCTTTAGCGGATTTTATGAAGCAATTATTTTGTAGATGGAATCCACTTACACTTTCGTTAGCCGCCGAATTCATGCAGTTATAATGATGATTTTACCAAAATTTTTAAAAGAATTTCAAAATATCCGTATTTTTTTAACTAAGAAGTTTTTTGATCAGGTTGACTCTATTATCTCATCTTTTGGTTGGAATAATAAAAGGCCAAGAATTCGTAAATATCATTTACTAAAAATCAAAAAGGATGGAGGTCTTCCTTTGCCTAATTTAAGAATGTATTATTGGGCAGTTAATATACGTTCTATGTGATTTTGGTTATATTGGGCTGATAAAAATGAACGACCACCTTGGGCTGATTTTGGAATTGAATTCTCTGAAGCAGTTTCACTTAACCTTGTGTTAAGGGTCACCCTAGCTTGAAAAGGGGTCCAGAATAGACTATATGAAATGTGCTGCTATTAAGAGGGAGGAGAGAGGAGAGAGAGAGAGAGAGGAGAGAGAAGAGAGAGAGAGAGGAGAGAGAGGAGAGAGAGAGAGAGACAGACAGACAGAGAGAGAGAGAGAGAGAGAGAGGAGAGAGAGAGAGAGAGAGAGAGGAAGAGAGAGAGAGAGAGAGAGAGAGAGAGAGAGAGAGAGAGAGAGAGAGAGAGAGAGAGAGAGTGATTCAAAGACTGATGTTATGATTCCTCTGCCGATTGTTTAGCTTTCTGCGAGGTCACTTGCCTGCCTGTAGATTTCCTGCCGAAAGCGAAGGGCGGAGCAGGTTGATGGACAGCTGGTGTCCAACATGGAAACTTAAAAGCTACGTCCGTCGTTACACAGACAGACGCACTGAGACACACCACGAGGCGCACAGTACCAACACTGACTGAGCTTTGTTGCACCCACACGAAAGGGAGGGTTCAGAGGATCGATTCGGGAAATCAATCAGTGACTCAGTGTGAAAAGGTGCGACCAGTGGGGAATTATTTGTATGTCCATCCTTGCCTGGGTGACAATTCCACCACTGAAGAACGGTCGTACGTATCAAGGTCGTAGTCGGTGACCACGACAGAACTTCGGAGGATAACGGGAAGATCGACGGCACGAAGCGTTCCTGCAATCTGCGTCGGGTCTCGCCGATGTAGAGGAGGCCGCGCCGGGAGCACCGGATGCAATAGACAACTCCAGCAGACTCGCAGGTGAAGTGTTGCCTCACCTGGAAGGACTGTCTGGGGCCCGAAATTGTAGTAAGGGAGGAGGTGTGGGGACAGGTGTAGCATTTGCGCGTGCAGGGATAAGTGCCAGGTGGTAGATCTATGGGGAGGGACGTGTGGACCAGGCAGTCGCGGAGGGAACGATCCCTGCGAAAAGCTGACAGGGGTAGGGAGGGAAAGATGTGTTTAATGGTGGTGTCCTGGTGAAGGTGGCAGAAGTTGTGGAGGATAATATGCTTTGATCCTGAGACTGGTTTTGTGGTAGGTGAGGATAAGGGGAACCCTGTCCCTGTTGTGGTGACGGGAGGAGGGATTAAGGGCTGAAGTGCGGGTGGTGGAGGAGATGAGTGTTAGGGCATCTTTGATGAAACCAGAAGGGAAACCACGATCGTGAAACAAGAGGACATTTGAGAAGTCCTGGAACGGAAAGCCTCATCCTGGGAGTAGATGCGGCGGAGACGGAGGAACTGGGAATAGGGAATAGTATTTTTGCAATGTGCAGGGTGTAAGAGGTATAGTCAAGATAGTTATGGGAGTCAGTGGGTTTACAGAAGACCAAGTGAATTTAAGTGCTGGGTGAAAGTTTGAAGCAAAGTTAATGAAATTGACGAGCTCAGCACGGGCGCAGGAAGCAACACCAATGTAGTCGTCAATGTAGTGGAGGAAAAGTTGGGGAGTGGTGCCAGTATAGATTTGGAGCATCGGCTGTTCCACATAACCCACAAAGAGGCAGGCATAGCTGGGGCCTATGCGAGTGCCCATGGCGACACCCTGGGTCTGGAGAAAGTGGGAAGAACCAAGGGAGAAGTTACTGAGAGTTAGAACAAGCGCCGCCAAACGGAGGGGTGTGGTGGTGCTGGGGAACTGGTGAGGTCTGTTATCCAAAAAGTAGCGGAGGGCTTTGAGGCCTTCTTGATGTGGATGGAGGTGTATAAGGATTGAACATCCATGGTGAAAATGAAGCTCTTGGGGCCGGGGAATTGGAAGTTATTGAAGAGGTGAAGGGCATGGGATGTATCCTGGATGTAGGTGGGGAGAGTCTGAACTATGGGGGATAACATGAAGTGGGCAGACACAAGTTCGGTGGGGCAGGAGCAGGCTGAAACTATGGGTCTGCCGGGACAGTCAGGCTTGTGGATCTTGGGGAGGAGGTAAAACCGAGCTGTGCGGGGTGTGGGAATTATGAGTTTTTTGGCTGAGGGAGGAAGGTGTCCGGAGTTGATGAGGGTGGAGATGGTGCGGGAGAGTTTTTTGGTGGGGTCCTGTGGCAGGGGTAATTACGAGGAGGTGTCGGAGAGCTGCCGTTTGGCCTCAGTGAGGTAGAGGTCCGACCGCCAGACTACTACGGCAACACCTTTGTCTGCAGGTTTGATGGTGAGGTTAGGGTTAGTGCGGAGAGAGTGGAGGGCAGTGCGTTTAGAGGGAGTGAGGTTAGAATAGGAGAGAGGGGTGGTGATATCGAGACGGTTGATGTCTCGGCGTCAGATCCCTTCATGGATCAGTTCCAAAATGACTGACTGATGTCTTTTGAGAGATTAGTAACTAAATACTCTCTCTCGAATTCACATTTTCTGCAATATCTTCAGGTCAGGCATTTCTTACAAAAATATTAAGTAATTTTCCATATTTACAGGATTCTGACCTGTTAGATATCATTGTAAAAATGAACCCTTTTGTGAAAGGTTTTATTGGGGAAATTTATAACTTATTGTTGCAAAAGCACAATAACCTTTCACTTAAGATTAAGCAGGATTGTGTGAGAGAGCTTAACATGATCTTGGTAACAGAGGATCGGTTGCGGATTTGAAGTTGGTTAACTCTTTATCAATCTGTGCTAGTCACACTTTAATTCAATTTAAAATTTTACGTTATTTCTCTTTGACAAAGGATAGACTGTCTAAAATGTTTCCTGATGTTCATAGTCAGTGTGATAGATGTAAACCCACAATGACACATATGTTTTGGTCGTGTTCTGTATTGAAACCTTTTTGGAAATCTATTTTCTATGCAAGGTCGTAAGTTTTAAAAATTAATTTACAACCTAATAAATTGACAGATTGTTTGGTATAATCCCTCAATATATTCATGGTATGTCTCCATCAGACAACATGTAAGTGCATTCGTTACATTATTGGCCAGAAGGGTTATTTTGTTGAAATGGAAAGATGCTTCTGCTCCTACTTTGACGCAATGCTTCTCTCAAGGGATGTGATGTCTTAGTTAGTATAAAATCAGAATTCAAACATTTGATCCTCGATTTGAATTTGAGAAAAGGTGGGGTTTATTTGCCAGCTACTGTCACCTGATTTGAGTTAATTAATATGGTTTCCTTCCGATTTTTGTTCAAATGCATTTGAGTTGGCGGATTGATATCTTGCTTCTATGGAAGATTTTATGATGTATAGCTCCGGGGTTGCGTTCCCAATTGTTTTTATTTATATATTTTTTTTAGTTAGTAGAGTCTTTCTTCTTAGTAGAGTTTTTTTCTTTACTTTCTTTCAAAAATATTCTTCATATTTTGTTTTTTTCTTCTTATTATTAATATAATGCTTAGCTTTGTTAATCAGTTATTTGCTAATCTAATTCTTCATTGATCATAATGACTTATTGTCATTAATACCTTAATGGATTTTCTTTTGTTAATCTTCAATAATAATTAACAAAAAAGGTTCTAAAAAATGGCTTCTCTCTGAGATGTCTTTCGTCCTTCATTCTCAGCCCCTTGCTTCGATTTTAAAAAGCCCGTCCTGTGTTCGGTGTTTCTTCAAGTACGATGGACAGAACTGCATAATGTACACCGGCACTGCCCTGAAAATATGCAGCATAATCCCTCCAGCCACGAAGGACGACATTCCATTTGCCTTCTCAGAAGCAGTTGCACCTTTTGCGACTCAAGCCAAAGCAACTCACAAGTCCCTCTGCGCAAAAGCGCTCAGCAATCCTCCTCCGTTTAAATAATCAGTTGTGTTTTCCCATTCAAAGTGAAGAATTTCGCACTCCCAACGTAGTAATGCATCTGCAATACTTTTGCGCTCTCTCCGAACGTGTACATATCACTGTGCAGACTATCCATATCCAAAATTGAATCTACTTTTCAGCTGAGTGTGATCTGTAAAATGAAATTCGCTTCGCTGTGTCCCCTCGTCCAAACCGATGAAATGGAGAGTGAACTGTTGTGGGCCCAGGTCTAAACCGCTTAGTTCTCCGCTCGCCACTGAGGTCAACCAGAGGAACATCTGTGGGAGGAGTATCGCTGAGACATTGGGGTTTGTAGGATGACAGACAGAGTCAGAGAGAGAAGGCAGCTGTTTGAGCTAATGCTGTATAAATATTACCCATGTGCAGTTATCCGTCGGCAGGGAATAGCAAATTATACACCACATACAATTATAACGTGAGCATATTTACTAATTCCAGCTTTAGAGAACAGTTATTAAGAGGAAAAGATAAAAAATCAAAAGCCCATCAACAACTAAACCAGGCAAAATGCACACAGCGTCGGAGCTCATATCTTCCAAAAGCCTGGTGTGTCCTTCACTCATGCCGCCGAGTCACATCACCGTCACCGGTAAAACTTCCCATCTTGACCTCCTTAGGATCGCGCCTTGCCGCCGGATGGAACCCTATGGCCGTCTCGCCTGATCTTCCCCTCTCCTCAGCTCCCGCCAAAAGACCCCAAAACCCAGAAGTGTCCCTCACAAATTGCTTTCAGCCCAGCTTTCTCCAGAAAACTCTCCCATTCCACCATCATGAATGGTTGATACATTAGGTGATCATCACCGTCCCCTTATCTGTAACTGAAACATACACACTACCAACCAAGCACGCCGTTTCTACAGAAAGCTACAAAATGAAATCTGCAGCGCTCGCGGAAATCTGAACAACGGCAATACATATATCTGGAAAATCTTTGATATTGTTGCTACCTTTCCTTCCTATTTCATATTTCCCCTTATGCCTCTTTAGTTACGTTCTGGTGATTTTTTAAAAAAAGTTTTACAATCCTCTAAGTTCCCACCAATTTTTGATCTGTTATATGACCTCTCATTTGATTTAATGTTAGCGTTGACTTCCTTGTCAGCCATGGTTTCGTCATCAATACTTCTTCTTATTCGGGATGTGAGGATTTTGGGAATTGCTCACAGAAACTCCAGCCATTGCTGCTTAGCTTATGTTCCTGCGAATGTCCCCTTCCAATCAGCTTTGCTCGGCTGCTCTCTCATGCCGGTGTAATTTCCTTCCCTCCACTGGAATACCGAACGCTCTGACTTTCCCTTCTCCCTCTCAAATTGCGGGGTGCATTCTGTGGCGTTATTTTTCAATTTCATTTATGAGGTGTGAGCGTCGCCAGCTAAGCCAGCATTTATTGCCTATCCCTAGTATTTTGATCACTGTCTCCGAAGAGTTCCGCCACCGTAAGGTCCCGAAGCAAATCCGGTTCAGTATGCACACCCTATCCGGATTAACTGCGCCCCCTGTGGGTCAGCCACGAGCTGCGCTGAAATGCCATCTCGCAGGTATTCTACAAGCTCTCTCACTTCAGATCCAGCACCAAACTGTTTTTCGCAAACTTGAATTTAATGCACCATCTGAATGTATTGCAAATTGGATGATGAACTCTCACTCTCATTTTGAGTCATAGGGATTAGCTATAATAATCCTTGAGCCCATCCTTAGCACAGCTGTGAGTGAGAGGTGGTACCACGTGTTGCTAGCCAACATGCCATGTCTGTCTACAGAAGATAGGCAGATTATTGTACTACCTATCTTTTGAAATCCCCTATGAACCCACAAACATCTCCCTTTTGACGTGCGTTTCCCGTTCTCCCTTTGTAACGTGTAGACCATATCTTTGCTGCTGTTCAGAATTCTGTGTGTAACTCCCATCAAGGTCCTTTTACCCTCGCAGTTTCGCAGGTCTACCCACAACGATTCTACTCCTTTTAATACAGTAACACCTCTTCACCATGGTTGTGTTTTATTATTATTATTATTATTATTATTATTATTATTATTATTATTATTATTATTATTATTATTATTATTATTATTATTATTATTATTATTATTATTATATTGTTATGTATATTACCAATAGATCCCATCCACTCCGCCTACCTTCCTGTGCTTTCGATACAATCTGTATCCTTGGACGTTAAGCTCCCAGCTACAACATTCTTTCCGCCACGATCCCAGATTTGGGACATTCACTTCCGCGATGGCTGCTCCCCACCGAGTTGTCGCTGCGTGTACTCCTGAAAACTTCTATTACTATCATTCCCTTATCACATTAATCTAATAGCTTTCAATTTCGTTGTCTCAAACTTTATGGCCCTTCCCCCGACATGTGATATTGGTAACTGATTTTGTCCTTCCCAACTCAGACAGGTTCAAGTCAAACACTCGGCGCAGACCACCAGGTCACAGGCTGTTTCTTCTCATCTGAAAATGGTTTGCTTTCGATCATCAAAAACAAAACAACTCATTGTGTCCACCTGTAGTTGCTTTGATGAAGCTATTCCTGAGAACGGACCTCCATTCCTGCGATCTCATGGGAAGAACAAAAGCATCTTCTTTGTCTATTTCCATTGCATTTGACTCGTTTCCGTTCATTGATTTGCAGTTTATGGTTTTCTGAACAACATATATGTTCGTCTGTCGATAGGCGTGTCTGCACAGCTACCTATCTACCTATCTATCCATCCATCTCTCCAGCTATCTGGCCGTCTGCCGAGGAGCCTGTCCTCTGCCTGCCTGTTTCTCTGTCTGTTTGTCTGTGTAACGATATATCGTTCATCTACTTCTTCCCAGATATTGTGACTTTGAACAAGTGCACTTCACAACAGTGCGGACAATGAGAAGCCGTTTTGAATATTTAGATAGATAGATAGATAGATAGATAGATAGATAGATAGATAGATAGATAGATAGATAGATAGATAGATAGATAGATAGATAGATAGATAGATAGATACTTTATTCATCCCCATGGGGAAATTCAACTTTTTTCCAATGTCCCATACACTTGTTGTAGCAAAACTAATTACATACAATACTTAACTCAGTAAAAAAAATATGATATGCAACTTTTCTTCTTTTCTCAATCTTACTGGATTGATATCCATAAGGTAGAAACGCTGTGACATGGGAGTGATGTCAGTACGTCATTCAATTGTCACTTCAAGGGTATTTACAAAGGCCGACTGAATTCTATGATCCAGTAGACAGCGAGTCGGCAGAGTGTAATCCCTCACTTGCTGTCCTAGTTTTAACTGTATTGATGATATATGGTTTGTTGGACATGGAGTACAACAATGAAGTGAAGGTTCACGTGATCTGGCTGAGAAAATGAAGCACAGTGAGTGGACAATCAGCTCAAATGAAAATACAAATTCTCAGCCCTAATGTGGTGTCTGGACATACAAGGTAATAATGAAAAAGAATGAATGCCGTTCTCCCTTATCAGACTGCCTATTATTGCTGTCATGTTTATTCATGGAAAGTCCCTACATGAAGTCCTCGTATTGAGCGATCAGGGCTCAATCGGAAGAGTTACATTTTCCGTATTACTGTTTGAGATTTCGCCAGTGGATTGTGTTTGTATCGTTTTGTTAATTTAGAGCTAATTCCAGACTTTACTCATGTTTATTCATGCTGTTACGGATTCAGCAACAATAAATATATAAGTGAGGCAGGGTTTGTTTTATAACAAATAAAACATTTATTAAACACTGAAAAACAAACCCCCAAAAGTACACAACCCACTAACGTAACCGGAAATCAGCTGCTGTGCGGCAGCTTAAACAGTTCTTAAAGGAATAAAGCGAAAACAGTTCTTAAAGTGATGTTGCAAAAACGGTTCTTCAAAGTAGTACTGCAAGAGTTCAAACTGCTTACAGTCCATTAAAGGAGAGACTTTTTATACGATTTAAGTTCTCGTTCATGTCGTGTTGTTGCGGTTTCCAGTCGAACTATACTTTTCCCGGAGAATTTACGGAGATGAATATGAAACGGCTTAAAGGCACTGACCTTTCCTTGACAACACTGTTCCCAACCCTTTCTGCTATTTCACAGGGATTAACACAAGGACAGCCAGCGAATGACTTCCGAATGAGGATCAAACAAGGTCGAGCCTGTTTGACCGTCGAAATCGACTTTCCAAGATCCTTGCGCTCCCGAACTCCGATCTTCACTCTACACTGATTTTTAACGGGCAGTATTATAAAGTAACTGCTGGCAAAGACATTTTAAACTTTAAGCATTAAATAAAACTCCACCTTTCAACAAAACTGCGTCATAGCATTGGACCACGCAGCTGCATGGAGCCAACATGGCAAATCCAGACACGAACTGCCCCTCCTCACAGGGATTGGACCTCCTTTAATACCATGTTAAAAAAAAAACTCTCACATAACCGCTGCAGGCGGGAAATGACGTCACCTCACCATCACAATACCACTACCTTAAGTCCAGTATAGCTTCAACACCCCTGTCACGTGACAAGTACAAGATACCAACGGGTACGTAACACCTCCCTCCAAAAAAAACATTGGTCTATCAAGAACAAAATTTTAACAATTATTTACAAAAAAACAAATGTATTAATTTTATAACATACACAGTATACATAATATCATCATCTAAAATCTTACAACTTACAATACAGTAGGATTGTTACATTGAAAAAATGATTCGCTCCATAATAAAAAAAATTACATTGTACATTCAACTTCGAGATAGACAATCAGCAACCACATTATCTTTACCTTTAATGTGAGTTATCACAATATTGTACTCCTGTAACATCAAATTCCAATTTAATAACCTTATGTTTTTGTTTTTCATCTTACTCAGAAACACTAACGGATTATGATCAGTGTAACCAATAAGTGGTTTTTGATTTGCACCAACATATACGTCCAAATGTTCTAAAGCTAAAACAAGCGATAACAATTCCTTCTCTATTGTCCAATAGTTTCTTTGATGCTTAATAAATTTCTTAGAAAAGTAAGCTACTGGATGACCAACCACATCACCCTCATTCTTTTGCATTAATACTGCTCCTGCAGCCTCATCACTAACATCCACAGCTAATGAAAAAGGTTTTTCAAAGTCAGGGGCTTTAAGCACACGTTGTTGACATATCATTGTTTTCAATTTCTCAAATGCTTCTTGACAAGGCACAGTCCACACAAACTTCTCATTCTTCTTCAAAAGGTTAGTTAATGGAAGAGCAACATTAGCAAAATTCTTACAAAATTTTCGATAATATCCTACCATTCCCAAGAATCTGCTGAGAGATTTCTTCCCTGTTGGAGTGGGAATCTCTAAAATTGCCCGAACTTCTACCTGAACAGGAGCTACCTTACCTTGACCCACAACATAACCAAGGTAAGTCACAGTGGCATGTCCGAATTCACTCTTAGCTAAATTAATAGTTAAGTTAGCTTTGGAAAGCCTTTCCAACAATTTCTCCACTGCAATAATGTGTGCTTCCCAAGTATCATTTCCTGTCACTAATCATCAATATAAGTATCTGTATCTTTCAATCCCTGAATCACAGAGTTAATAATCCTCTGGAAAGTATCTGGGGCATTTTTCATCCCAAATGGAAGAACATTATATTCATATAGCCCAGATGGAGTTACAAATGCAGAAATCTCCCTACCCCTGTCCGTTAATGGAACACACCAATACCCTCTCAATAAATCAATCTTTCTAAGGAACTTTGCTTTTCCAACTTTATCTACACAATCCTCTACTCTAGGAATTGGATATGCATCTGTTTTCCTAACAGCATTCACCTTCCTATAGTCCGTACAAAACCTAATACTACCATCTGGTTTTGGCACCATAACACAGGGTGCACTCCAATTCGAGTTAGAAGGTCTAATAATATTATTCTCTAGCATATATTTAATTTATTTCTCAGCAAGTTCAAATTTTTCTATGTTCATCCTATATGGATGTTGCTTAATGGGTTTGGCATCTCCAACATCTACATCATGTGAAGCTATAGTAGTCCTTCTCGGAACATCTGGAAACAAATCCTTATATTTAAAAATTAATTTCTTCATCTGCTGTTTCTGCTCTGGCTGTAAATGTGCTAATTTCTCATAAATATTTACCAGAATGGTTGAATTTGGTAACCTGACAGAAACAATGTTGGATTTAGAATGAAATTCAGATGAATCATCTATCATGCTCCTAGTTAAATCAGATTCATTATCATTAACCACAACAGTCACAGTATCAGATTGTTTTTCACAATATGGCTTTATCATATTTATATGGCAAGGTTGTGTTGGCCTTCTACGATCAGGAGTTTTAATCACGTAATCCACATCATTGATTTTAGACACAATTTCATAAGGATCATGAAATGTAGCTTGTAAAGGATTCGTTTGCACTGGGAAAAGAACCAGCACCTTATCTCCAGGCTTAAACATCCTCATTTTAGCTTCTTTATCATACCAAGTTTTCATTTTCTCCTGAGTCAATTTTAAAATTTCCTTGGCTAAGCTACAAGCTTTATGTCCTTAAATTTCAAAACATAGTCCAACATTTTTTTTAATGAAGCTAAACGTCCTCTAACTCTATACCCAAATACAAGTTCAAAAGTACTGAAACCTAAAGAATCTTGTACCGACTCCCTTACTGCAAATAAAAGCAAGTTTATACCCTCATCCCAATCACTTTCATTTTCCACACAATATCTCCTAATCACATTCTTGAGGGTATAATAAACCCTCCAAGGCACCTTGCGATTCCGGATGGTATGCAGACGAAGTAATTTGCTTAGCTCCCAATTTATAAACTATCTGTTGAAACAATCCAGACATAAAATTACTACCTTGATCAGTTTGTATTTCTTCAGGTAATCCAAAATAAGTAAATCATTTTATAAGAGCCTTTGTCACAGTTTTAGCTGTTATATTTCTAAGTGGTACTGCCTCTGGAAACCTAGACGAAGCACACATGATAGTCAACAAGTACTGATAACCAGTTTTTGTCTTTGGTAATGGACCAACACAATCTATAACTACTTTAGAAAACGGTTCACCAAATGCTGGAATAGGTTGTCATGGAGCCACTGGTGTAACTTGATTTGGTTTACCCACAATTTGACAAGTATGGCACGTTTTACAAAATATCGCCACATCTTTTTTTTAGACCATGCCAGTAAAAATGTTTTAAAATCTTGTCCACAGTTTTCCTTATCTCTTGATGTCCACCTAAGGGCACACTATGAGCTAAAGTCAAAATCTCATTTCGGTAAATTTTAGGGACAACTACCTGGTAAACAATATTCCATTCATCACTTGCAGGAATTGTAGGTGGTCTCCACTTCCTCATCAACACTCCTTTTTCCAAGTAATACCCTACTGGCACCTTCTCAATTTCACTATCTGGTAGAGCTTGTTCTCTTAATTTTATAATCTCAGTGTCCCAACTCTGCTCTGCTATCATCTCCTTCAGAGACAGAGATAAATCTTCATAGTCAGACTTACTGCAAGAATCTTGTTCAAATAATGAAGGTAAGAAAGTCTCTGACACATCCTCAAAACTAGAATCCTGAGTTGAACAGTCATGAGTAACAAACTCATTCTGCGCATCAATCTTTTTAGCCATAGGTCTAGTCACAACACAAGAAGAATCTGTGTTAGAATTAATCTCTGGTTCCTCTAACTCCATTGTCAAATGCAGTTCAGGAAAAACTTGTCCACCTGCCAAGTCATTACATAATAATAAAGAAATATCCTTCACAGGTAAGCTAGGCTGTAATCCTACTTTAATAAATCCTGTAACTAACCCTGACTTTAAATTTACTTTATGTAAATGTACAGGCATAAAAGCACTCCCAACACCCAGTATATAATTTACCTCACCAGTATCAGACTCTTCATTAAACTTCAATACACTGTCTAACATCAGTGATTGAGATGCTCCAGTATCTCTAAGGAATTTTATTGGCACCAGAGTAAATCCTACTTTCAAGGATACAAACCCTTCAGTGATAAAATGATCATAATCCTTTTTTACTTGGTCAGACTCTAATAAAACCTCATTTGTGTTTATCGAACCCTATGATTTTACAGGTGCTTCAGTATGTTGCACACAAGCATCTGGGACGCTTCCTTCTCTTTCTTTTTCAATTGGAAACAGTTAGCTATGACATGGCCAGGTTTCTTAGAATAGTTACAAATAGGATCAAACCGTCTTTCCTTCACAGGTTTTCCTTCCTCCTTACTTTTCTCATTAACTTCTGATTTAATTTCTGATTTACCTTGAGTCTCTGTGTTACTTTTCATCTTAAAAATTCTGCCCTGAGCAAATTTATTCTTATGGATCAAAACGTACATATCAGCTAATCTAGCAGAGTCCTGCAATGTATCAGTATCCCTCTCATTTAAGTAGGTCCTTCAACAGGGATGCTTCTTTTAAATTCCTCCATTAAAATCAGCTCTTAATGTATTATAGTCCATTTACATTTTTTGAGGAAACCCATCTCTCAAAACACACAGCTTTATCATAGGCAAATTCCACATAAGATTTTTCCACAGACTTCTACAAACTACTGAATCTTTCTCTATACGCTTCTGGGACCAATTTGTATGCAGTCAAAATATGCTGCTTCACAATATCATAATCAAGTGCTTGAGCAGCAGTTAAAGCTGTAGAAACTTCTTGTGCTGTGCCTTTAATTACACTTTGTAACAACACTGACCATTTATCTTTCGGCCACTCTGAAATCTGAGCAATGGTTTCAAAATGATGGAAATATCTTTCCACTTCTGTTTCACTAAATGGAGGGACCAATTTAATTTCCTGACTAGCAACAAACGGTTTTCTAGAACCAGAAGACTGATTTTCAGACCTTAATTTCGCCATTGCATATTCAAATTCCCTGATTACTTTCAGCTTCTAACCTACAATGCTCCAACTTCATTTGTTCGATTTGCAACTGCATCTCCAGATTACTTATTGGAATCGACTCTAAAATCGATTCATCAAAATCACCCGAATCTACATAGTGTGACCCGATTTTTCTCTGTATTAGAGCCCTTAATGTTGACCTCGAAATACCTTTAAGTTCCAATCTACTAGCTATCTCAGGCACGTCAGTTTTTCGTATTACTGTTTGGGATTTCGCCAATGGATTGTGTTTGTATCGTTTTGTTAATTTTGAGTCTGAGTCTGAGCTAATTCCAGACTTTACTCTGCATTTGAGTTCATCCTGATCCAAACCTCTCTAGTTACGTTCACAAGATCATACGGCTCCTGTGTCATCCAATCTCAAGATCGCTGTGTCGTTCGTCCCATAACCGATATTAAAATTTGACCGGGAAGTGGAGGACTTTTAAGTGGAACCTAATCAACAAACCACTAGTGGCCGCGAACGAAACAACCTTGAATGGCCTCCCGAAAGTCTTTTGAATTTTGGAGGAAAAGAAAATGCCCGTGAGAAACAAAGACTACTGTAAGTCAAATACGCTGCACAGTAATATTCTGTGGTCAAGATCTAATGTGATAGCTGAAACTATATGGTCGTAATTTTGCAACGTTGCATCATCCCGTCTCCACCAGCAATGATTATCTTTGTTAATACACAAACACACACACACACACACACACACACACACACACACACACGCACGCACGCACGCACGCACGCACGCACGCACGTACACACACACACACACACACACACACACACACACACACACACACACACACACTGTAGTAGATATTTAAATTATTAAACTTATTTAATAGATCTAGCCCTTCCAAACACACATAAAATACAGAAATCAATAAGGGACAAATCCCAAAGAAGAGACCTCGGGGACGCGGATCTCAGTCTAATTTCACAAACAGACGAGTTTTAACAGTCTCCGAAAAACCAGCCTTACACGTGTAATATGTTCCTCACACCGGTTAGAAAAGATCAAACTGTCATCGAGATACCCTCACTATATAGCATTGTCATGGCACCGATGGGGCAGTAGTGTGGTTGCCATCTATTTACTAAACGCCTCAAGGAAGTCGGAACACTCGGGGGTGGGGTCATATTTTTTACATTATCAGACGTCACAGACTCGGTAAATTAATGGAAAGTATTCTCTGAGCTGTTATATTTAATTATCCAGATAGACAGGGACTGATAAGGAACAGTCAACATAGATTTGTCCGTGGAGGGTCATGTTTGACTAATCTTATTGAATTTTTGCCACATTTCTTCAAAGACTTTCTACATATTTTGTGAAGAATCCTTCTGAACACACCTAACGTGGAAGCATTGGAAAGGGTACAGAGGAGATTTACCAGAATGCTGCCTGGTTTAGAGAGTACGGATTATGGTCAGAGAGTATGGGAGCTAGGGCTTTACTCTTTGGAGAGAAGGAGGATGAGAGGAGACATGATAGAGGTGTACAAGATATTAAGAGGAATAGACAGAGTGAACAGCCATCGCCTCCTCCCTAGGACTCCACTGCTTAGTACAAGAGGACATGGCTTTAAGGTAATGGGAGGGAAGTTTAAGGTGGATATTAGAAGAAGGTTCTTCACTCAGAGAGTGGTTGGTGCGCGGAATGCACTGCCTGAGTTGTGGTTGAGGCAGATACACTAGTGAAGTTTAAGAGACTACTAGACAGGCATATGGAGGAATTTAAGGCGGGGGGTTATATGGGAGGCAGGGGTTGAGGGTTGCCACAAAATTGTGGTCCGAAGGGCCTGTAATGTCCTGTACTATTCTATGTTCTATGTTCAAACAAACTCCACTCCATCTAAACCCCTAGCTCTAAGGAGAAGCCAATCGATAGTTGGGACATTGAAATCTCCCATCACGAAAACTCTGTTCTTCTTACACCTTTCCAGGATCGGTTTCCCTATCTGCTCCTCGATGACCCTGTTACTATTGGGCCGCCTATAAACAACACCCAGTAAAGTTATTGACCCGGTTCAGTATCTACAGAATGGAGTAACTAGCGGCGTCACGGGGAATGACGAGCTTCATGAAGATTTTGCACATTTCCTTGCACACGCAGTCTGGACTGAGTCTGTCACTTTAACGTTTATACAGCCTGACGGTGTTGGCACGTTCCGTTGTCAGATATTACTGATACCCGTCTCAGAGTCAGCGTATTATTAATGAACACATCACGCAGTGAAGCTCATTCGACCACGTCTCCTCAGACACTGAGTGAAACTCCCTGCACGTTCTATTAAGCATTCCGGAGATCACAAACACAGTGAAAGTCGGTCCGCATCATCACTTCAAACACGCCCGGTGCCTGACAGAGAGTGAATCACCCTCCGCACCATCCCATCCCACACTCCTTGTCTCCGAATCAGAGAGCAGCTCCATTTGCATCATCCATCACACATTCCTCAGTGTCAGACGCAGAGTGAAATTCCGTATACACCGTCCAATCACTCACACCCGGAATCAAACACTAAGTGACGCTCCTTCCGCATCCTCGCATCAAATAATCCCGGGGATAGACACAGGGTGAAGCTGCCTCCCCACCGTCCCACCACACACTCCACGGGTCAGCCACAGAGTGAGGCTCACTCCCCACCGTCCCATCGCACACTTCCGGGGTCAGACACAGGGTGAAGCTCCCTCCCCACCGTCCGATCACACACACCCGTGTTCAGATACAGAGTACATCTCACTCCACACTGTCCCATCACACACTCCCAGGGTCAGATACAAAGTACATCTCACTCCACACTGTCCCATGACACACTCCACATGTTAGAAACATTGAAGCTACTTCTACAGCGTCGCCATGGATGAAATGATTAACCAATGGATGAACATGACCTTCTATCGACATCCCCTCAATCGGAGCAGAGTAGATGTCGACAGGAAGCGTCCAACGCCTGTTTCAATGTTGGAGACCTCCGTCCAGAAACGGAGTGGTTGCTTGTGGTAAAAGGGTGTCAGGTGGTTAGCACAAAAATATCAAAATTACACAATAAATGTCCAACAAATTCAAGACGATAAAAGTAGAAAATGCCGAGGAAAACACAGAAACTATCCAAGACATTACAGAATCCTGCAACAGTTTAATTCAGTCTGATTTCTTACACAGGCAGAAAGCAGTCGTAAGAGTTATTCGCCAAAACCGTGCTTTACAATACAAACGCATGATTCTCAAGGTACCATACATTAGTATAAATACAGTTTCAGAGGTCGAGTCCTACAAGCATATTATGACTGATCGTTCATTGCAGATAGGGCAGTACCCGATACCCGTCCGGATATAATATTGCAGGGTAAACCAATAAAATCAACCTATAAAGAGGCATGGCTATCCAAAACACGGAGAACACCACAGAAATCAGTAAGGGAGAGTCATCTGAAGTATGCTGGCGTGAAAGAGGGAAATGAAAGATTCCGGTCCATGACCATTGCAATACATGATATCCTTCCGGTTATAATATTACAGGGTAAAGAAGCAAGAAACTACGTACTTAATAGATACAACCATTCCAGATAACACACCACTTACGGAAAATCGAAAAGCGAAGTTACCCGAAATATGTTGACTTGAAAGGGGAAATAGAAAGTCCATGGGACACGAACAGGGTAAACATTGTCCCAATATAAATACCTACAACTGGTATTATCTCTCAGTCAACACACAATGACATTGAACTATTACACGGCAAAAGCTATTTAAATCTCCCGAAAGCCACAATGTTAATCACCACGGGAATAGTCCGAAAGTTGCTAGCAATTGAGAAATGAGTGCGCTTTCCCATGTCCGTATCTCAGGCTTTACCAGTTTTAGCTGAGAAAAGTGACAATAAACTTGCGACTGTACTGGAGTGAATGCAGAGGTGATTCGACATGCAGTTTCCTCGGGTGGAAATTTAATCGAAATCGTCAGGTGAGATGACAATCTTTTTCTGGAGGAGAGTGGGCAACTGGGTTTTCCATAGGAATTTGCACAATTATAATCAGAACGCATGATTTCTGCATTGTTAAACATTTCTCCACAACAGGGTTTTCTAACGCGAAGGACAAGTGTAAGGTTTACTGTAAGTTCGTGCGGACTGTTGACTTTCTCTTTCGTTTTATTCTTGTGCAAAAGTAACGAATGGCTTACATATCTGCCGAATTGGTGTTAAACGTCCTCAGATCCTGAACAGCCCAATCATTGTCTAAAGGGGTGTGGCTGTAACGGGAGCGGGAATGTGGTGAAGAAAATGCTGGAATGAGATGAGTAATTGTTAGGAGGTGGAGGTCGCGGGCTGCGGATGCCGAAGAGTCTGTTCCCGTGCTGTGTCTATCTCGGGCTATAAAACAGTTTATTTCTCACCTCTGCCTCATTCTCCGGTGACCGTCAGTTCCATAGTAACAAGATGAAAACACTGCGACGGCCTCTGAGAAGATCTTAGATATTCTGTTCATTAATTAGTTGAATAATTGGCGTGAAGGGATATTTCACTGCGCTGATGAACTGCTCTCTGAACTTGGACTGAGTTACCCCATAAATAAACGTGTTTGTGCAGCAACTTAATATCAGCAACATGCCTCCCGATTGTTGAAGTATAGATTCCGATTCATTGTAACTATTTGGATCCAGTCCGGCAATGATGTAATAAAGGAATTCGGCAACATACACCGACCACAGGATGATGAAGCTTCCGGAGATGGAGAGAAGTAAGATCACAGACCTCCTCCTGCTCTCCATCTCCGGGTCACTGCGGTTCTCCGCCTTGCTCTGACCCCTCAGCCCCTTACGGACGCGACTCGTCACGAAAATGTGTCTGCCTGTCAGAGCGTTGAACAGTAGTATTAACACGAACGGGAGTAATGGCGTTAGAACTGTGGTAAACCAGTCATATCCCACCCACCCGGGATCCGTATAGTAGCCTGGCTTCGTAGTACAGTCCCAGGGTACATTGTCAATCACTTTCACAGAGTGATGTATGAAGAAGATGGGCACATTTTTAACACAGAGCAGAACGCCGGTTGTTGTCAGAACCGCAGCCGCAGTTTTCCCGGTGCAATAGTTCGCTTTCCGTTGCTGACAACAGATGGCGACAAACCGATCAAATGTAAACATGACGGTGAACCAGACAGAACAGTCGGTGGCTGCCTTTGCCAGGACAGAGATCACACTGCACACGGGGGTGATGTCCAGGAAAGTCCCGGGGAAGTAATAATAACTGACCCGCCACAATATGACCTGAAAGATAAGGGTTAGTAGATCCGCCGTTGCCATGGCCACCAGGTAGCGAGTGGTGCAGGTGGAGAGGCCGCACTTTCCCCGGGACAGGATCACAATCGCCACTAAATTCACTGGGGGAACAGCAAACAGAATGAGTGAATTACTGTCTCACCGATCAGTGGGTCTCAGGGCAGAGACAAGCTGGAAATTGAGAACAATCAAACTGTGCAGACATCTCATTTCTGGGGGTTTAAAAGGAGTAATGCGGGAATCTCAGATCCCTCTCACGAATGCATGCGGGATGAACGGAGAAGGTACTCGATACTGGAAAAGGAACAGGGTTTGGGAAGGAGGCGTTATCAACGGATCGCCGAGACCGCTTGAGAGAAATCAATATAAATCTCCCCCCGTCAGGTTTTGGACTGATGTGTAAAACCTGGGTACCTCGGCAACTTTCTCAGCGATGCTGATTACCGCGTTCCTGTCACCTATGTCCTGGCACTCTCACTGTGCAGCGAAGTCCCGCTCCCTCCACTTCTGTCCATCTACAAAGTTCAATGCAAATTCATTTCCACCGTTCCAATGCCTGCGTCTCCTCCTTGACTCCCCATTTATCACCCGCACACAGCACCCCCTCCCCCACCTCCGCTTGGATGGCTTCTTTTAAATTCCGCAACTACCCTTGGCCGGGGTACCTTCACACGCTCTCAACGAATCCGATCAGAAAGTTTCAATTTTCGGTTTTGAGGTTTATGCTTGACCCGCTGAACTTTAAAGTATTTAGCACGCTAGTGCTTATATCATCAAAGACAGTGTAGGTTCTCCAAAAGATCTGTCTCTTTTGGGGCCGCTCCGAATTCCTTCAGCATTATTCTAAATGTTCCGAAGCACATTGTACAAGAGCGGAGTATCGCGAGAACCTTACCCCATCTGACCCCTAACGGACACCGCTGGGCTTGCTCTTAACTCCTGCTTCACTTCACGGATAACAGGGCGTGGTAATAAACCCTGGTACAAAACACGCACACAGGTCCTTACTTGACTTATATTCGTAGTCTGACTTACAAATGCAATCGACCACTCTCCCCTGAAGCTCAAAGTCCATTCGCTTCCCGCGTTCCCTTCAAATTTGCCGGTATTTCTTTAATCAGAGCACAATACCTTGAATTTTGAATTTAAAGCACGTTGCTCTAATGAAACGGTATAAAACCAAATAGCCGTAAAGGTGGCGAGCGCGCTGGATTATCGGGGTTTACTTGACAGTGACTCTGCATTGATAAATCACAACTGCCTGCTATGAATCTACAAAATGAATCCATCTACCCGATCTTCCTCTCTACGGCCGCTTCAGCTGCCGGTTTACTTCCAGCAGAAGCCATGAATTAAAAAGCAAGGGAACTTCTGAACGAACGCAGAGATTGGTCGCAATGTGAACAACGCACTCTCTGACACTCCGACATCACAGCGCTGTCGGTCACTGAACGAGTCCACGGACCGCGCACACAGAACTTAAAATGTTAATTTGCTTGTGTTCTTACCAGGAGCACCGATCACGGCAATGACCAAGTACCATATCTTCCTCACACGGTAAAAGGTTTCACGCATGCTGTCTGAGATTCACCCTGTCTTCCAGCTGTCCGCGATCTCGCTGGAGAAACTCTGAGCTGACGAATCTCCACGCTCATTCATTTATACTCGCTCCATCACACGGACTATTTAATATCACTGAAGATTGACGTGTTTTCTAACAGCTGGGGTTAAAATAAACATGATGTCATTCAAGTAAACTCCCAATTGTGATGAGGTAGGAATAGCTTGACACGAAATTACAAAATCTCAAAGATGAAGAAGAGACGATTGGAGATGTCAGTGAATGTTGTGAAACACTCTCAGGCTCATCTCTCGGTTTCATGATTGTTATTGTTGATCTTGTCCATTCCGAGGATCCATCGACTTTGTCACCAGAGACCAATGTTATACTGTCAATGGGCTGTTCTGTTTCACTCTGGGAATTGTCTTGGTTATAGATCTTGCAATAGAAATATAAAATAAAGAATAGGATGTTTGTACGCTCCTGTAACATAGTGAAGAACCTGATACTAATAAGATATTCAGGCTCACGGAGATATTGAATGCACGTAAACGTTCAGTTCCGGTATTTTCCACTCCTTCCTTTCCCCACTTCGGCCTCTTATTTCTCCGCCTGATCTGCCTATCGCCTTTTCATGATGCCCCTCTTCCTTCCCTTTTCCTTGGATCCACTCTCCTCTCCTATAAGCTTCCTTCTTCTGCCGCCCTTAGCCTTGTTCACCTATCATCACCCAGACAGTTATTTCGCCAACCTGGCAACACCCTTCTAGCTTGTCCTTCCCTCTCCCCAAGAGGTTCTTATTCTGCCATCTTCCTCCTTCCTTTCTACCCCCTGATGAAGGGTCTTGGCCCGAAACGTCGTCTGTTTGTTCATTTCCATAGATGCTGCCTGACCTGCGGAGATACCCCAGCGTTTTATATGTGAATACAATTGATATACATGCAGTCTTTCGTGTAGTAAACCAGCGGCCACCAATGGTCGCACCGGAATGAAGCAACGTAATTCAACCGCCGTTCACATGACCCTCGAATTTGTGTATATGTTTAAACCGACATAGTATCTGCATTCATTACATTTGTAACAACAATTGTTTGGCAGATGCGCTAAATTGCTAGCGTTGTTGATAGTGTTGTAGACAATGGCATTTGCCTACTTGACACTTCCATGGTAAACACAACACGACATTGTTTATTCTGTTTTTATGTTCCTAATATCCCACCTCGATTTACTTATGTATTGAATGGTCTGAACAGAATGGCTCATGAGAAGAGTCCTTCACTCTCTCTAGATACTCGTTGCAATAAATATCCAATGGGTCGTCGGTTGTTGGATTAAATTAGTCATTTTGTCAGCTTGTCATCGAAGGGCAGACAGGTGTCAATATTGAGGTACGAGTTTACATTCCATGGGTGAGTATGGCTGGGATATTCACAAAGAGTGACGCGGCTCTCGGGAGTGCTAATGTGGACACGAAGAAAGAAATGGAAGTTCAAACATCAATAAAGGTATGGAAGCAGATTTACAATGGGGCATCCAATATGTTCTGAACAGATGCCGTCACGGACGGGAAAAGTCATGATGCAATAATATATAATAGTAGTCTGATTTTCTGCTCCCCGGAGTGATGGACGTGATTGCTGTGGAGCCGCTGCACAAGTGTTTCACTAGGAAATTGCCGAACATGGAACATTTCCGATATCAGCGGAGAATCTGTCATTCTCTCCTTGAAGCGGAGGACCAGGGGGTGTTACACACAGAAGCTAAAGCATTATTAGCGACATACAGTGGCTTACAAAAGTCTGGGGCCCACACGCTACCTGGTGGCCATGGCAACGGCTGATCTACTAACCATCATCTTTAATGTCATATTGTTGCGGGTCAGTTATTATTACTTCCCCGGGACTTTCCTGGACATCACCCCCGTGTGCAGTGTGATCGCTGTCCTGGGAGAGGCAGCCACTGACTGTTCTGTCTGGTTCACCGTCATGTTTACATTTGATCGGTTTGTCGCCATCTGTTGTCAGCAACGGAAAGCGAAGTATTGCACCGGGAAAACTGCGGCTGTGGTTCTGACAACAACCGGCGTTCTGCTCTGTTTTAAAAATGTGCCCTACTTCTTTACATTTCATCCTGTGAAAGTGATTGACAATATACCCTGGGACTGTATTACGAAGCCAGGCTACTATACGGATCCCGGGTGGGTTGGATATGAGTGGCTTTCTACCGTTCTAGCGCCATTACTCCCTTTCCTATTAATACTACTGTTCAACGCTCTGACAGTCAGACACATTTTCGTGACGAGTCGCGTCCGTAAGGGGCTGAGAGGACAGAACAAGGCGGAGAACCGCAATGACCCGGAGATGGAGAGCAGGAGGAGGTCTGTGATCTTACTTCTCTCCATCTCCGGAAGCTTCATCATCCTTTGGTCGGTGTATGTTGCCGAATTCCTTTATTACATCATTGCCGGACTGGATCCAAATAGTTACAATGAATCGGAATCTATACTTCAACAATCGGGAGGCATGTTGCTGATATTAAGTTGCTGCACAAACACGTTTATTTATGGGGTAACACAGTCGAAGTTCAGAGAGCAGTTCCTCAGCGCAGTGAAATATCCCTTCACGCCAATTATTCAACTAATTAATGAACAGAATATCTAAGATCTTCACAGAGGCCGTCGCCGTGTTTTCATCTTGTTACTATGAAACTGACGGTCACCGGAGAACGAGGCAGAGGTGAGAAATAAACTGTTTTATAGCCTGAGATAGACACAGCACGGGAACAGACTCTTCGGCATCCGCAGCCCGCGACCTCCACCTCCTAACAATTACTCAGCTCATTCCAGCATTTTCTTCACCATACTCCCGCTCCCGTTACAGCCACAACCCTTTAGACAATGATAGGGCTGTTCAGGATCTGAGGACATTTAACACCAATTCGGCAGATATGTAAGCCATTCGTTACTTCAGTCTTTTGCACAAGAATAAAACGATAAGGAAAGTCAACAGTCCGCACGAAATTACAGTAAACCTTACACTTGTCCGCGTTAGAAAACCCTGTTGTGGAGAAATGTTTAACAATGCAGAAATCATGCGTTCTGATTATAATTGTGCAAATTCCTATGGAAAACCCAGAGGCCCACTCTGCTCCAGGGAAAGATTGTCATCTCACCTGACGATTTCGACTAAATTTCCACCCGAGGAAAATAAATGTCGAATCTCCTCTGCATTCACTCCAGTACAGTCGCAAGTTTATTATCACTGTATTTATACTAATGTCTAGTACTTTCTGTATCAGGCGTTTGTATTGTAAAGCACGGTTTTGGTGAATGACTCTTACCACTGCTTTCTGCCTGTGTAAGAAATCAGACTGAATTAAACTGTTGCAGGATTCTGTAATGTGTTGGATAGCTTCTGTGTTTTCCTCGGCATTTTCTGCTTTCATCGTCTTGAATCTGTTGGACATTTATTGTGTAATTTTGATATTTTTGTGCTAACCACCTGACACCCTTTTACCACAAGCAACCACTCCGTTTCTGGAAGGAGGTTTCCAACATTGAAACAGGCGTTGGACGCTTCCTGTCGACATCTACTCTGCTCCGATTGAGGTGTTGTCGACAGCAGGTCATGTTCATCCATTGGTTAGTCATTTCATCCATGGCGACGCTGTAGAAGTAGCTTCACTGTTTCTGACATGTGGAGAGTGTGATGGGACAGTGTGGAGTGAGATGTACTCTGTATCTGACCACGGGTGTGTGTGATGGGACGGTGGGGAGGGAGCTTCATCCTGTGTCTGACCCCGGGATTGTTTGAAGCGAGGATGCGGAAAGAGTGTTACTTAGTGTTTGACCCCGGGTGTGAGTGATTGGACGGTGGAAACGGAATTTCACTCTGCGTCTGAACCCGAGGAATGTGTGATGGATGATGCAGATGGAGCTGCTCTCTGTTTCGAACACAAGGAGTGTGGGTTGGGATGGTGCGGAGGGAGCTTCACTCTCTGTCAGGCCCCGGGCGTGTTTGATGGGATGATGCGGACCGAGTTCCATTGTATTTGTGATCCCTGGAATGCTTAATAGAACGTGCAGGGAGTTTCACTCAATGGATGAGGAGACGAGGTCGAATAAGCTTCACTGTGTGTCTGACCCCGTGAGTGATAAGAGGATGAGGAATGAGCCTCACTGCGGGGCTGCGTCAATGTCACAGCGTTCGGCTGGAGTCGGGTCGGAAGGAACAGTTGGGAATGAAACCCTGAGCGCGGCCGTTAATGGGGAGGACGATTTTAAAGGGGACGGCGGGGAAGCGGCCAAAATGTCCCAATCCCAAACCACGGTTCACACATTCAGATGTTCACAATCTCACTCTCAGTCCGGGTCTGGGTTCCTGCAGAGATCTCAGTTCCTTCTTCCATTTCTGACTGAACTGATTGTACTGCAGACTGAAACAGATGGAACGATACAGATGAAATAAACATATTACACAACAGTGTCAGTAACAGGACAGTGGGTTAATGTTTCAATAACAGTCATTGACAAATATTGCCAGAAAACCCACGGATCGGCTGAAACTTTATCCCATTATTCACACAAGCGCTCAACTGATCGGGAGGGTCAGTATGTGGCGGTGGAGAGCGGGGATCAGATCGATCTGTCAGCCAGTTTGATACCAGATCCAGCACCGTCAATGATGGGTTTGTACTGAGAGCGGAGTCGAGATCCTCGGCACCAGAATCTGTGAAGCCGACATTGTGCAGCCTGGAGATGAGAGAGTGTGAGGATTCAGGACACAGAGACAGGAGGCGGTACAAATCCCAATGTCTATCAGTAACACAATCACTGATCACATGAATGTTCAGGGTCAGACACCCAGTGACTCTAACCACCATCTCCCACAGTTTGGTACTTACCACAGTGTCTGTATTTTACACTCCGGGCTCCTCCGAGCCTCAGACACCAGTTTCAATCCTGAATCTCCCAGTTTATTTCAGTCAGATTCAGCGTGGTCAGTAACTCAATGCGACGGGTGGTCACCAGCACTGAACACCCTGGGAGCAGCATGCCCTGGATTAAACTGTACACAATATCAGACATCTTGCACCGGAATTCAGGATCTGTGCATGTGATTTGGGGTTCTCTGTCTCTTCGGCTGTCAGCGAAATCAATGTTGTCATTGAATTCATCAAAACCATCCAATAGAAACAGCAACACCTCTGGGTTGTGTTCTATTTGAAGGCTACGGATTGTTCATTAATTATACGCCGACTCTGAGACGGGTATCAGTAATATCTGACAACGTAACGTGCCAACACCGTCAGGCTGTATAAACGTTAAAGTGACAGACTCAGTCCAGATTGCGTGTGCAAGGAAATGTGCAAAATCTTCATGAAGCTTGTCATTCCCCGTGACGCCGCTCGTTACTCCATTCTGTAGATACTGAACCGGGTCAATAACTTTACTGGGTGTTTTTTATAGGCGGCCAAATAGTAACAGGGATATCGAGGAGCAGATAGGGAAACCGATCCTCGAAAGGTGAAAGAAGAGTTGTTGTGGTGGGATATTCTAATTTCCCAAATATCAATTGGCATCTCCTTAGAGCTAGCGGTTTAGATGGAGTGGAGTTTGTTAAAACTTAGAACATAGAATAGTACAAGACATTACAGGCCCATCGGCCCACAATTTTGTGCCGACCCTCAAACCCTGCCTTCCATATTACCCCCCAACTTAAATTCCTCCATATACCTGTCTAGTAGTCTCTTAAACTTCACCAGTGTATCTGCCTCCACTACTGACTCAGGCAGTGCATTCCACGCACCAACCACTCTCTGAGTGAAAAATCATCCTCTAATATCCCCCTTAAACTTCCCTCCGATGACCTTAAAGCCATGTCCTGTTGTACTGAGCAGTGGTGCCCTGGGGAAGAGGCGCTGGCTCTTCACTCTGTCTATTCCTCTTAATATCTTGTATACCTCTATCATGTCTCCTCTCATCCTCCTTCTCTCCAAAGAGTAAAGCCATAGCTCCCTTAATCTCTGATCATAATCCATACTCTCTAAACCAGGCAGCATTCTGCTAAATCTCTTCTGTACCCTTTCCAATGCTTCCACGTTAGGTGTGTTCAGGAAGGATTCTTGACACAATATGCAGAAAGTCTATGAAGAAATGTGGCAAAAATTCAATAAGATTTGTCAAACATGACCTTCCACGCACATGTCTATGTTGACTGTTCCTAATCAGACACTGTCTATCCAGATAATTATATATACCTTCTCTAAGAATACTTTCCATTAATTTACCGTCTGTACGTCTGATGATGTCAAATACGTCCCCACCCCTGAGTGTTCCGACTTCCTTGAGGTGTTCAGTAAATAGATGGCAACCACACTACTGCCCCATCGGTGCCATGACAATGCTATATTGTCAGGGTATCTCGATGACAGTTTGATCTTTTCTACCCGGTGTGAGGAACATATAACACGTGTAAGGCTGGTTATTCGGAGACTGTTAAAACTCGCCTGTTTGTGAAATTAGACTGAGATCCGCGTCCCCGAGGTCTCTTCTTTTGGATTTGTCAACTTTGAAACTTTTGACTTTTCTAGGATGTGCTCTCACTTACATTTAGTAGCGTATTCTTCTTATCAGAATTGCAATGCTCTCAAGGCGGGCCGATATTATTCTTATTATTTACTATGTTTGTATTTGCACATTTTGTTGTATTTTGCACTCGTTCGCTTAGCGTTGTTGGTGCGGACATTCATTGATTCGGTTATGGTTACTGGGTTTATTTGAGTATGCCCGCAAAAATGTGGCTAGTCGTTTCCACCCATATGGTGACATGTGGCTACTTTCGTAATAAATTTACTTTGAACTCTGAATATGGTCATCCCTGTTTAAATTGATCCGAGAGGACCAGCTGTTCGTCGCCTTCAAAGCGAAATCCTCCCTGTCAACTACTGACATGTTCACCGCAGTCGGTGGCACAACTCTCTTCCGCATTCGGACCCGGTAAGCCTGAGATGCCAATCGTACTCATACGTCAAACACATTTCCATAACCAAGTGTCCATAATACTGTCATTCACAACCACCTGCAGATTTTACGTGATTCACTAGTCTCAGAGATGATGAAAATAGCGTTAGTAATATAAATAAATCCGCTAAAGGACTATAAATACTATAATTATATGATATTATAATAAATATCAAAATAAATATAAATATTATATAATTATAATAGATTATAAATATCCCTAAATAATATTTAGAGAAGACGATTGCAAAACATCGCTTTGTCTTCCAATAGACTGTACCATAAAGCACGTCGTCAATAAAAAAGAAATTTATAATTGAAACGTGGTGCTAATAATGTAAATATTGCATTTCAGTTTGACAAGGTGACTGACGTATTTTTAGACTCGGGGATATTTCTTTACTCCTAAATGATGCTGCATCGGGGTAGAACAACAAAATTTGTATATCTTCTCCGATTAAAACGGAATCTTAGCGTGTCTGTGCGTTAAGTCTTCGCGATTATGGACTCGATTAAACAAAAACGTGCATTTGATGGCAAGATTAGCATATTATTGGTGGTGAATATATAAAAATAATTCAAGTCCAACAATTAAAAAAATAAAAATGCATTAATTATCTACTACAGCGTGTGTGTGTGTGTGTGTGTGTGTGTGTGTGTGTGTGTGTGTGTGTGTGTGTGCATGTTTGTGTATTAACAAGGATAATCATTGCTAGTGGAGACGGGATGTCGCAACGTGCAAAATTACGACCATATAGCTTCAGATAATCACATCAGATCTTGACCTCTGAATTTTACTGTGCAGCGTATTCGACTTGCAGTAGCTTGTGTTTCTCACGGGCATTTTATTTTCCTCCAAAATTCAAAAGACTTTCGGGGAGCCATTCAAGGTTGCTTCGTTCGCGGCCACTAGTAGTTTGTTGATTAGGTTCCACTTAAAAGTCCTCCACTTCCTGGTCAAATTTTATATTGGTTGTGGGGCGAACGACGCAGCGATCTTGAGATTGGATGACACAGGAGCCGTATGATCTTGTGAACGTAACGAGAGAGGTTTGGAACAGGATGAACTCAAATCCAGAGTAAAGTCTGGAATTAGCTCAGACTCAGACTCAAAATTAACAAAACGATACAAACACAATCCATTGGTGAAATCCCAAACAGTAATACGAAAAATGCAACTGTTCCGATTGAGCCCTGAGCGCTCAGTACGAGGACTTCATGCAGGGACTTTCCATGAATAAATATGACAGCGATAATAGGCAGTCTGATAAGGGCGAACGGATTCATTCTTTTACATTATTACGTTAGGGCTGAGAACTTGTATTTTCATTTGAGCTGATTGACCACTCACTGTGCTTCATTTTCGCAGCCAGTTCACGTGAACCTTCACTTCATTGTTGTACTCCATATCCAACAAACCATATATCATCAATACAGTTAAAACCGGGGCAGCAAGTGAGGGATTACACTCTGCCGACTCGCTGTCTACTGGATCATGAAATTCTGTCGGCCTTTGTAAATACCCTTGAAGTGACAATTGAATGATGAACTGACATCACTCCCATGTCACAGCGTATCTACCTTGTGGATATCAATCCGGTAAGATTGAGAAAAGAAGTATTTACATATTCAAAACGGCTTCTCATTGTCCGGACTCTTGTGAAATGCGCTTGATCAAAGTCACAATATCTTGGAAGAAGTAGATGAACGATATATAGTTACACAGACAAGCATATCGACAGACGAACATATATGTTGTCCAGAAAACTATAATCTGAAAATCAGTGAACAGAAACGAGGCAAAGGCATTGGAAATAGACAAAGAAGATGCTTTTGTTCTTGCAATGCGATCGCAGGAATGGAGGTCCGTTCTCAGGGATGGCTTCATCAAAGCAACTACAGGTGGACACAATGAGTTGTTTTGTTTTTGATGATGGAAAGCAAACCATTTTCAGATGAGAATGAACAGCCTGTGACCTGTTGGTCTGCGCCGAGTGTCTGGCTTGAACCAGTCTGAGTTGGGAAGCACAAAATCAGTTACCAAGTTCACATGTCGGGGGAAAGGTCCATAAAGTTTGACTCAACGAAACTGAAAGTTATTAGATTAATGTGATAAGGGAAAGAGAGGAATAGAGGTTTTTCAGGAGTACATGCAGCGACAACTCTGTGGAGACCAGCCATCGCGGAAGTGAATGACCCAAAGTTGGGATCTTGAAGGTTATATCAGGATGACGAGGAGCGCCCGGCCAGCGTGGATTACTTTCCCCCAGTGTTACCTTCCCTATGCGTTGAGTCAAGCGTGCAGATGTGCCAAGCTTCAACATGGAGATGACAGGGCAGTGAAAGATCAATTAGACTATGGAACTTTATGCGAAATACAGGCCGTTATTTAGGATTATATGGTACCGGGGCAGGAAGGGGTATGGGCATCATCAGAGTAACAACGAAATGTAATTCAGCCGGAATAAGAAAAAAAACAGCAGTGTATTCCCTATCGTTGTGAGGTGTCTTATTGGAAGTTGAGATGCCGTTCTCCTCATTTGTGTTATGCCTACGATGGCAGTGGAGAAGGCCCCAGACAGAGGAAAGAAGTCCGAATATCAGTGGATTAAGCATTAAATTGTGATCAGCTCAGGATCAACCATGCTCGCAGTCCGAGCAAATCCAGGTTGTGTTTTATTTTCCAATGTAGTGGAGACATCATTGTGAACCCTGAAAGTGCAGTAGGCTCGGTCGTCAGGGCACAGCCCTAACAAGCTAATTAAGGTCTGAGATCTTGGTCAAAGTTATCTCAGAGCTCAAATCTCTTGCGGTGCCCAAACTTTTGAATGGGGCTTCTTTCCTATTTTTCACTCTAAAATTGTACAAAACAAAAATAATATCCTAAACTTGCTTAAAATGATGAAACAAAGTTTAATCTTTAACTTTATGACTTCTGGAGATCATTTCAACTTCTCTTCACTTAAATATTCACAGTAACATAAATTTTGACCAGTGGTGCCCCAGACCTTTGCAAGCTACTGTATGTCCCTAATAATAGTTTAGCTTCTGTGTGTAACACCCCCCGTCCTTCGCTTCAAATAGAGAATGACAGATTCTCCGCTGATATCTGAAATGTTCAATGTTCGCCAATTTCCAGGTGAAACACTTGTGCAGCGGCTCGACTGCAATCACGTCCATCGCTCACGGGGAGCAGAAAATCAGACTACTATTATATATTATTGCATCATGACTTTTCCCTTCCGTGACGGCATCTGTTCAGAACGTATTGAACGCCATATTGTAAATTTGCTTCCACACCCTTATTGACGGTTGGACTTCCATTTCCTTCTCCGCCACTCTCGATTACCCCGTCACTCTTTGTGAATATCATGGAAGGTAATCACGTCGTACCTACGATGACCCCTGTCTTCCCTTCGCTGCCTATCTGAGAAAATGATTAACTTAATCCCACAACCGCCGACTCATTGGTTTATTATTATTGCAACGAGTAGCTGGACAGACTGAAATGCTCTTCTCATGAGCCATTCTGTTCAGACCATTCCACATATAAGTATATCGAGGGTGCATATCAGGGACATAAAAGCAGAATAAACAACGTCATGTTGTACTTACAATTAAAGTGTCAGATAGGTGAATACCATTTTCTACAACACTGTCAACAACGCAAGCAATTTAGCCCATCTGCAAAACAATTGTCATTACTGTTACAAATATAATGAATGCAGAAGTTATATCGGTTTAAACATATACACAAATTCGAGGGTCATCTGTACGGCGGTTGAATTACTTTGCTTCATTCCGGTGCGAGCATGGTGGCCGCTGGTTTACTACATGAAGGACTGCATGTATATCAATTGCATTCACATATAAAACGCTGTTGGTATCTCCGCTGGTCAGGCAGCATCTATGGAAATGAACAAGCAGACGAAGTTTCGGGCAAGAACCTTCATCAGGGGGTAGAAAGGAAGGAGGAAGATGGCAGAATAAGAACCTCTTGGGGAGAGGGAAGGACAAGCTAGAAGGGACTGGGTGTTGCCAGGTTGGCGAAATAACAGTCTGGGTGATGACAGGTGAACAAGGCAAAGGGCGGCAGAAGAAGGAAGCTGATAGGAGAGGAGAGTGGATTCAAGGAAAAGGGAAGGAAGAGGGACATCATGGGAAGGCGATGGGCAGGTCAGGCTGAGAGATCGGAGGTCGAAGTGGCGAAAGAAAGGAGGGGAAAATACCGGAACTCAACGGAAATCGATGTTCTTGCCATGAGATTGCAGGCTACCTGGACGGAATTTGAGGTGTAGCACATCTGGCCTGAGAGTAGCCTCATTGTGGCACGAGAGGAAACCACTGGTCAACATATCGGACCGTGAATGGGGATCGGAAAGAAAATGGTTTGCCACTGGGAAATCTCGCTTCTGTTGATGGAGGTGAGGAGCGACGAAGTGTAAATTAATTTGAAGAAAGGTCTTGGTCAGAAAGGTCGACAGATTAATCATTTCCAAAGATGCTGCCTAACCTGTTGAGTTCCTCCAGCATTTTGTGCGTGTTGCAGTGAATTTGATTAAACGTTTACATGCATTCAATATCTCCGTGAGCCTGAATATGATATTAGTTTAAGGTTCTTCACAATGTTACAGGAAAGTACACATATCTTATTCTTTATTTTATATTTCTATTGCAAGATCTATAACTAAGACAATTCCCAGAGTGAAACAGAACAGCCCATTGACAGTATAACATTGGTCTATGGTGACAAATTCCATGGATCTTCGGAATGGACAAGATCAACAATAACAATCATGAAACCGAGAGATGAGCCTGAGAGTGTTTCACAACAACAGTCACTGACTTCTCCAATCGTCATTTCTACATCTTTGAGATTTTGTAATCTCGTGTCAAGCTATTCATATTTCATCACAATTGGGAGTTTACTTGAATGACATGATTAATTTAACCCCAGCTTTTGCAAAACACGTCAGCCTTGTGTGATATTAAATAGTCCGTGTGATGGACCGAGTATAAATGAATGAGCGTGGAGATTCGTCAGCTCAGAGTTTCTCCAGCGAGGCCGCGGACAGCTAGAAGACAGGCTGAATCTCAGACAGCATGCGTGAAACCTTTTACCGTGTGAGGAAGATATGGTACTTGGTCATTGCCGTGATCGGTGTTCCTGGTAAGAGCACAAGCAAATTAACATTTTAAGTTTTGTGTGCGCGGTCCGTGGACTCGTTCAGTGACCGACAGCGCTGTGATGTCGGAGTGTCAGAGAGTGCGGTGTTCACATTGCGACCAATCTCTGCGTTCCTTCAGAAGTTCCCTTACTTTTTAATTCATGGCTTCTGCTGGAAGTAAACCGGCAGCTGAAGCGGCCGTAGAGAGGAAGATCGGGTAGATGGATTCATGTTGTAGATTCATAGCAGGCAGTTGTGATTTATCAATGCAAAGCTGCTGTCAAGTAAACCCCGATAATCCAGCGCGCTCGCCACCTTTACGGCTATTTGGTTTAATACCGTTTCATTAGAGCAACGTGCTTTAAATTCAAAATTCAAGGTATTGCGCTCTGATTAAAGAAATACCTGCAAATTTGAAGGGAACGCGGGAAGCGAATGGACATTGAGATTCAGGGGAGAGTGGTCGATTCATTTGTAAGTCAGACTCCGAATATAAGTCAAATAAGGGCCTGTGTGCGTGTTTTGTACCAGGGTTTATTACCACGCCCTGTTATCCGTGAAGTGAAGCAGGAGTTAAGAGCAAGCCCAGCGGTGCCCGTTAGGGGTCAGATGGGGTAAGGTGCTCGCGATACTCCGTTCTTGTACAATGTGCTTCGGAACATTTAGAATAATGCTGAAGTAATTCGGAGCGACCCCAAAGGAGACAGATCTTTTGGAGTACCTACACTGTCTTTGATGATATAAGCACTAGCGTGCTAAATACTTTAAAGTTCAGCGGGTCAAGCATAAACCTCAAAAACGAAAAGTGAAACTTTCTGATCGGATTCGTTGAGAGCGTGTGAAGGTACCCTGGCCAAGGGTAGTTGCGGAATTTAAAGGAAGCCATCCAAGCGGAGGTGCGGGGTGGGGGGGGGGGCGCGGAGGTGTCTCCGGGTGATAAACGGGGAGTCAAGAAGGAGACGCAGGCATTGGAACGGTGGAAATCAATTTGCTTTGAACTTTGTAGATGGACAGAGGTGGAGGGAGCGGAACTTCGCTGCACAGTGAGAGTGCCAGGACATAGGTGACAGGAACGCGGTAATCAGCATCGCTGAGAAAGTTGCCGAGGTACCCAGGTTTTACACATCAGTCCAAAACCTGACGGGGGCAGATTTATATTGATTTCTGTCAATCGCTCTCGGCGATCCGTTGATAACGCCTCCTTCCCAAACCCTGTTCCTTTTCCAGTATCGAGTACCTTCTCCGTTCATCCCGCATGCATTCGTGAGAGGGATCTGAGATTCCCGCATTACTCCTTTTAAACCCCCAGAAATGAGATGTCTGCACAGTTTGATTGTTCTCAATTTCCAGCTTGTCTCTGCCCTGAGACCCACTGATCGGTGAGACAGTAATTCACTCATTCTGTTTGCTGTTCCCCCAGTGAATTTAGTGGCGATTGCGATTCTGTCCCGGGGAAAGTGCGGCCTCTCCACCTGCACCACTCGCTACCTGGTGGCCATGGCAACGGCGGATCTACTAACCCTTATCTTTCAGGTCATATTGTGGCGGGTCAGTTATTATTACTTCCCCGGGACTTTCCTGGACATCACCCCCGTGTGCAGTGTGATCTCTGTCCTGGCAGAGGCAGCCACCGACTGTTCTGTCTGGTTCACCGTCATGTTTACATTTGATCGGTTTGTCGCCATCTGTTGTCAGCAACGGAAAGCGAAGTATTGCACCGGGAAAACTGCGGCTGCGGTTCTGACAACAACCGGCGTTCTGCTCTGTGTTAAAAATGTGCCCATCTTCTTCATACATCACTCAGTGAAAGTGATTGACAATGTACCCTGGGACTGTACTACGAAGCCAGGCTACTATACGGATCCCGGGTGGGTGGGATATGACTGGTTTACCACAGTTCTAACGCCATTACTCCCGTTCGTGTTAATACTACTGTTCAACGCTCTGACAGTCAGACACATTTTCGTGACGAGTCGCGTCAGTAAGGGGCTGAGAGGACAGAACAAGGCGGAGAACCGCAGTGACCCGGAGATGGAGAGCAGGAGGAGGTCTGTGATCTTACTTCTCTCCATCTCCGGAAGCTTCATCATCCTGTGGTCGGTGTATGTTGCCGAATTCCTTTATTACATAATTGCCGGACTGGATCCAAATAGTTACAATGAATCGGAATCTATACTTCAACAATCGGGAGGCATGTTGCTGATATTAAGTTGCTGCACAAACACGTTTATTTATGGGGTAACTCAGTCCAAGTTCAGAGAGCAGTTCATCAGCGCAGCGAAATATCCACTCACGCCAATTATTCAACTAATTAATGAACAGAATATCTAAGATCTTCTCAGAGGCGGTCGCAGTGTTTTCATCTTGTTACCATGGAACTGACGGTCACCGGAGAACGAGGCAGAGGTGAGAAATAAACAGTTTTATAGCCTGAGATAGACACAGCACGGGAACAGACTCTTCGGCATCCGCAACCCGCGACCTCCACCTCCTAACAATTACTCATCTCATTCCAGCATTTTCTTCAACATACTCCCGCTCCCGTCACAGCCACACCCCTTTAGACAATGATAGGGCTGTTCAGGATCTGAGGACGTTTAAGACCAAATCGGCAGATATGTAAGCCATTCGTTACTTTTGCACAAGAATAAAACGAAAAAGAAAGTCAACAGTCCGCACGAACTTACAGTAAACCTTACACTTGTCCTTCGCGTTAGAAAACCCTGTTGTGGAGAAATATTTAACACCGCAGAATTCATGCATTCTGATTATAATTGTGCAAATTCCTATGGAAAACTCAGATGCCCACTCTTCTCCAGGGAATGAATGTCATCTCCCCTGACGATTTCGATTAAATTTCCACCTGTGGAAACTGAATGTCGAATCTCCACTGCATTCACGCAAGTACAGTCGCAAGTTGTTATTACTTTTCTCAGCTAAAACTGGTAAAGCCTGAGGTATGAACATGGGAAAGTGCACTCATTTCCCAATTGCTAGCAACTTTCGGACTATTCTGGTGATCATTAGCATTGTGGCTTTCGGGAGATTTACATAGATTTTGCCGGGTAATAGTTTAATGTCATTGTGTGGTGACTTAGGGAGAATACCAGTTGTAGATATTTATATTGGGACAATGTTTACCCTGTTCGTGTAATATGGACTTTCTATTTCCTCTTTCCAGTCAGCATATTTCGGGTATCTTCGCTTTTCGATTTTCTGTAAGTGGTGTGTTATCTGGAATGGTTGTATCTATTAAGTACGTTGTTCTTGCTTCTTTATCCTGAAATGTTATAACCGGAAGGATATCATGTATTGCAATGCTCATGGACCAGAATCTTTCATTTCCCTCTTTCACGCCAGCATAGTTCAGATGACTCTCCCTTACTGATTTCTGTGGTGTTCTCCGTGTTTTGGATAGCCATGCCTCTTTATAGGTTGATTTTACTGGTTTACCCTGCAATATTATATCCAGACGGGTATCGGGTACTGCCCTCTCTGCAATGAACGATCAGTCATAATATGCTTGTAGGACTCGACCTCTGAAACTGTATTTATACTAATGTATAGTACCTTGAGAATCATGCGTTTGTATTGTAAAGCACGGTTTTGGTGAATGTCTCTTACCACTGTTTTCTGCCTGTGTAAGAAATCAGACTGAATTAAACTGTTGCAGGATTCTGTAATGTGTTGGATAGCTTCTGTGTTTTCCTCGGCATTTTCTGCTTTTATCGTCTTGAATTGTTTGGACTTTTCTTGTGTAATTTTGATATTTTTGTGCTAACCACCTGACACCCTTTTACCACAAGCAACCACTCAGTTTCTGGAAGGAGGTCTCCAACATTGAAACAGGCGTTGGACGCTTCCTGTCGACATCTACTCTGCTCCGATTGAGGGGATGTCGATAGGTCATGTTCATCCATTAGTTAATTATTTCATCCATGGTGACGCTGTAGAAGTAGCTTCACTGTTTCTGACATGTGGAGAGTGTGATGGGACGGTGGGGAGGGAGCTTCACCCTGTGTCTGACCCCGGGAGTATGTGATGGGACGGTGAGGAGTGAGCTTCACTCTCTGTCTGACCCCGGAAGTGTGTGATGCGAGGATGCGGAAAGAGCGTCACTTAGTGTTTGACCCCGGGTGTGAGTGATTGGGCGGTGTATACGGAATTTCACTCTGCGTCTGACCCTGAGGAATGTGTGATGGATGATACGGATGGAGCTGCTCTCTGTTTTGGACACAAGGAGTGTGGGATGGGGTGGTGCGGAGGGAGTTTCACTCTCTGTCAGGCCCAGGGCGTGTTTGATGGGATGATGCAGACCGACTATCACTGTGTTTGTGATCCCCGGAATGCTTAATGTAACGGGCAGGGAGTTTCACTCAGTGTCTGAGGAGACGAGGTCGAATGAGCTTCACTGTATGTTTGACCCCGTGAGTGATGCGAGGATGAGGAATGAGCCTCACTGCGGGGCTGCCTCAATGTCACAGCGTTCGGCTGGAGCCGGGTCCGATGGAACAGTTGGGAATGAAACCCGGAGCGCCGCACTTAAAGGGGAGGACGGTTTTAAAGGGGACGGCGGGGAAGCGGCCAAAATGTCCCAATCCCAAACCACGGTTCACACATTCAGATGTTCACAATCTCACTCTCAGTCCGGGTCTGGGTTCCTGCAGAGATCTCAGTTCCTTCTTCCATTTCTGACTGAACTGATTGTACTGAAGACTGAAACAGATGGAAGGATACAGATGAAATAAACATATTACACAACAGTGTCAGTAACAGGACAGTGGATTAATGTTTCAATAACACTCATCGACAAATGTTGCCAGAAAACCCACGGATCGGCTGAAATTTTACCACATTATAAACACAAGCACTTATCCGATTGGGAGGGTCAGTAAGAGGCGCTGGAGAGCGGGGACAGATCATTGTGTCAGCCAGTTTGATACCAGATCCAGCACTGTCAGGGATGGGTTTGTACTGAGAGCGGAGACGAGATCCTCGGCACCAGAATCTGTGAAGCCGACAATGTGCAGCCTGGAGATGAGAGAGTGTGAGTATTAAGGACACAGAGACAGGTGGCGGTACAAATCCCCAACGTGTATCAGTAACAAAATGACTGATCACATTAATGTACAGTGTCAGACACCCAGTGACTGTAAACGCGATCTCCCACAGTCTGGTACTTAACACCAGTGTCTGTATTTTACACTCCGGGTTCCTCAGAGACGCAGACACCAGTTTCAATCCTGAATCTCCCAGTTTATTTTCACTCAGGTTCAGCGTCTTCAGTCACCCAGCGGGACGGTTGGTCACAGGCACGGAACACCCTGGGAGCAGCATGCCCTGGATTAAACTGTACACAATGTCAGACATCCTGCACCGGAATTCAGGATCTGTGCATGTGCATTGGGGTTATCTGTCTCTCCGGCTGTCAGCAAAATCAATTTTGTCATTGAATTCATCAAAACCATCCAATATAAACAGCAACACCTCTGGGTTGTGTTCTATTTGAAGGCTACGGATGTGTTCATTAATTATACGCCGACTCTGAGACGGGTATCAGTAATATCTGACAACGTAATGTGCCAACACCGTCAGGCTGTATAAACGTTAAAGTGACAGACTCAGTCCAGATTTCGTGTGGAAGGAAATGTGCAAAATCTTTATGAAGCTAGTCATTCCCCGTGACGCCGCTCGTTACTCCATTCTTTAGATTCTGAACCAGGTCAATAACTTTACTGGGTGTTTTTCATAGGCGGCCAAATAGTAACAGGGATATCGAGGAGCAGATAGGGAAACCGATTCTGGAAAGTTGTAAGAAGAACAGAGTTGTCGTGATGGGAGATTTTAATAACCCAAATATGGATTGGCATCTCCTTAGAGCTAGGGGTTTGGATGGAGTGGAGTTTGTTAGTACATAGAACATAGAATAGTACAGGACATTACAGGCCCTTCGGCCCACAATGTTGTGCCGACCCTCAAACCCTGCCTCCCATATAACCCCTCAACTTAAATTCCTCCATATACCTGTCTAGCAGTCTCCTAAACTTCACCAGAGTATCTGCCTCCACCACTGACTCAGGCAGTGCATTCCACGCAGCAATCACTCTTTGAGTGAAAAGCCTTCCTCTAATATCCTCCTTAAACTTCCCTCCCATTACCTTAAAGCCATGTCCTGTTGTACTGAGCAGTGGTGCCCTGGGGAAGAGGCGCTGGCTGTTCACTCTGTCTATTCCTCTCAATAACTTGTACCCTTCTATCATGTCTACTCTCATCCTCCTTCTCTCCAAAGAGTAAAGCCCTAGCTCCCTTAATCTCTGATCATAATCCATACTCTCTAAACCAGGCAGCATTCTAGTAAATCTCTTTCCAATGCTTCCACGTTAGGTGTGTTCAGGAAGGATTCTTGACACAATATGTAGAAAGCCTATGAAGAAATGTAGCAAAAATTCAATTTGTCAGACATCACCTTCCACGCAGAAATCTATGTTGACTGTTCCTAATCAGACCCTGTCTGTCCAGAAAATTATATATACCCTCTCCAAGAATACTTTCCATTAATGTACCGAGTCTGTGACATCTGATGATGTCAAATACGTCCCCACCACCGAGTGTTCCGACTTCCTTGAGGTGTTTAGTAAATAGATGACAACCACAGTACTGCCCCATCAGTGCCATGACAATGCTATATAGTGAGGGTACCTCGATGACAGTTTGATCTTTTCTACCCGGTGTGAGGAACATATATCACGTGTAAGGCTGGTTATTCGGAGACTGTTAAAACTCGCCTGTTTGTGAAATTAGACTGAGATCCGCGTCCCCGAGGTCTCGTCTTTGGGATTTGTCTCTTATTGATTTCCGTAGTTTGTGTGTCTTTGGAATGGCTAGATCTAATAAATAAGTTACCCTTGCTTGTTTATCCTGTACTACTGCACCGACCTGTTATTATGGATTGTCCAGTTTGCAATAAGTTGATCTGACATAATATAATTTATGGTATTTTGACTCTAAAAATGGATCAAATTGTATGCATGTAAGGTGTGACGTCATTTCCAGGTTTGCATTTTAAAGCCAGATTTAGATGAATGATGTTTGCATTTGATTGTGGCTGTGTAACTATTCAGATTGTGTTGAGCGGTTACAGGGTCCTGTAATGCTTTCGATTGTCTATGTTTTTTTTTTCTTGGCATTTTTTAAATTTATCGAGCTTGCTTAGATCGTGGTGATGTCTTCCATGAAGAACCATGCTCTTCCATTGGTTCACTTTTTCTTTAATAGTGGTAATTACGGGGCTCTAGCTGAGGAGAAAATGGCGTCTAACGGCGACTCATTTGTTTGCATCTTCGGAAGTAGCTCTATTTCTGTCTTTAATATCTCTCTTGTTCCCTTTTAGGTTTATTTTGAAGCTCCTGGCCTGGCGTTACACGCTGTCTTCGATTATTTGCGGGAATGGACCCGCCATCGTGGTCTCATGACTGGCCGTTCTTCCACTCGGCCGAGAAGATCAGGGCGTCTTTGGAGCTTCCGGATTTCGTGGCCCTGGAAGGGGGCGGACTCGAGTTTGGTGCTTCTGCAGGAAATCGGTGCCTCCTGATCGGCAGAAGATCGAAAGCAGCAAGTTGGCTGTTGGCTGTGTGCCTAGAGACCCGAGTTCTTTGGGCAGAAAAAGTGAAGCAACAGATTATTAACACCATAAATCAGCGTGTGTTTGTGACTCGGGGCAAACTCTTTTTCCCTTATTAGGGAGAGAGAGAGCCTGTGGTATGTCGAATCACCGGGTGAACAAATAGTCTTTGGGGTACTGCAAGTCTGTGTCTTTATTTATGTTTCGCTGCACGTTTGAATGCTAGCTGGGGGCGCCGATCATTTTTTTTTTGCTGGTGGTGTAGGGTGGGGTCTTTGCTTTGCTGCTGCTTACGCGTGGGAGGGAGGAGCTGCGGGGAATGTTGTAACATTTAACTGTCATTCACTCTTTGGGACACTCTACTGTTTTCGTGGATGGTTCTGAAGAAAAACAATTTCCGGATGTATATTGTACACATTCCTCCTTCATTAAGTATACTCTGCTTTTGAAAACTTTGAAAATTTTGACTTTTCTAGTATGTGCTCTCACTTAAATTTAGTCTTAATTTCTCTTCTTATCAGAATTGCAATGCTCTCAGGGAGGGCCTATCGTACTGTTATTATTTACTATGTTTGTATTTGCACATTTTGTTGTATTTTGCACTCGTTCGCTTAGCGTTGTTGTTGCGTACATTCATTGATTCGGTTATGGTTACTGGGTTTATTTGAGTATGCCCGCAAAAATGTGGCAAGTCGATTCCACCTATATGGTGACATGTGGCTACTGTCGTAATAAATTTACTTTGAACTCTGAATATGGTCATCCCTGTTTAAACTGATCCGAGAGGACCAGCTGTTCGTCGCCTTCAAAGTGAAATCCTCCCTGTCAACTACTGTCATGTTCGCCGCAGTCGGTGGTACAACTCTCTTCCTCACTTAACTGCCTCTTTCGCAGCGCATTCGAACCCGTTCAGCCTGAGATGCCAATCGTACTTCAACCACATTTCCATAACCAAGTGTCCATAATACTGTCATTCACAACCACCTGCAGATTTTACGGGATTCACTAGTCTCAGAGATGAAGAAAATAGCGTTAGTAATTTAAATAAATCCGCTAAAGGACTATAAATACTGTAATTATATGATATTATAATATTACAATAAATATTAAAATAAATTTAAATATTATACAAATATAATAGATTATAAATATCCCTAAATAACATTTAGGGAAGACGATTGCAAAACATCGCTTTGTCTTCCAATAGACTGTACCATAAAGCACGTCGTCATTAAAAATGAAATTTATAATTGAAACCTGATGCTAATAATGTAAATTTTGCAGTTCAGTTTGACAAGGTGACTGACGTATTTTTAGACTCGGGGATATTTACTTACTCCCCATGAAGCTGCATCGGGTAGAGCAACAAAGTCCAAGAATTAAAAAAACTAAAAATGCATTAATTATCTACTACAGCGTGCGTGCGTGTGTGTGTGTTTGTGTGTGTGTGTGTGTGTGTGTGTGTGTGTGTGTGTGTGTGTGTGTGTGTGTGTGTGTGTGTGTGTGTGTGTGTATGTGTGTGTGTGTGTGTGTGTTTGTGTATTAACATGGATAATCATTGCTAGTGGGTGTATTAACAAGGGTAATCATTGCTAGTGGAGACGGGATGTCGCAACGTGCAAAATTACGACCATATAGTTTCAGCTATCACATTAGATCTTGACCTCAGAATTTTACTGTGCAGCGTATTCGACTTGCAGTAGTCTGTGTTTCTCACGGGCATTTTATTTTCCTCCAAAATTCGAAAGACTTTCGGGGAGCAATTCAAGGTTGCTTCGTTCGCTGCCACTAATGGTGTGTTGAATAGGTTCCAATTAAAAGTCCTCCACTTCCTGGTCACATTTTAAATCGGTTGTGGGACGAACGACACAGCGATCTTGAGATTGGATGACGAGAGAGGTTTGGATCAGGATGAACTCAAATGAGGAGTAAAGTCTGTAATTAGCTCAGACTCAGACTCAAAATTAACAAAACGATACAAACACAATCCGTTGGTGAAATCTCAAACAGTAATACGAAAATTGCAACTCTTCCGATTGAGCCCTGAGCGCTCAGTACGAGGACCTCATGCAGGGACTTTCCATGAATAAATATGACAGCAATAATAGGCAGTCTGATAAGGGAGAACGGATTCAATCCTTTACATTATTACGTTGTATCCAGACACCACATTAGGGCTGGGAACTTGTATTTTCATTTGAGCTGATTGTCCACTCACTGTGCTTCATTTTCTCAGCCAGTTCACGTGAACCTTCACTTCATTGTTGTACTCCATGTCCAACAAACCATATATCATCAATACAGTTAAAACTGGGACAGCAAGTGAGGGATTACACTCTGCCGACTCGCTGTCTACTGGGTCATGAAATTCAGTCGGCCTTTGAAGTGACAATTGAATGATGAACTGACATCACTCCCATGTCACAGCGTATCTACCTTATGGATATCAATCCGGTAAGATTGAGAAAAGAAGTATTTAAATATTCAAAACGGCTTCTCATTGTCCGCACTCTTGTGATGTGCGCTTGATCAAAGTCACAATATCTGGGAAGAAGTAGATGAAAGATATATAGTTACACAGACAAAGAGACTGAGAAACAGGCAGGCAGAGGACAGGCACACCGACAGACGGTCAGATAGTTAGTGAGATAGATGGATAGATAGGTCGATGTGCAGACACGCATATCGACAGACGAACATATATGTTGTTCAGAAAGCCATAATCTGCAGAGCAGTGAACAGGAACGAGGCAAAGGCAATGGAAATAGACAAAGAAGATGCTTTTGTTCTTGCCATGTGATCGCAGGAATGGAGGTCCGTTCTCAGGGATGGTTTCATCAAAACAACTACAGGTGGACACAATGAGTTGTTTTGTTTTTGATGATCGAAAGCAAACCATTTTCAGATGAGAAGGAACAGCCTGTGACCTGGTGGTCTGCGCCGGGTGTTTGGCTTGGACCAGACTGAGTTGGGAAGGACAATATCAGTTACCAAGATCACGGTGAAGCTGAGGCGGACAAATAAAAACTGAAACCCACAATCTCACACTGTAACAAGACTGACAGATACAGAATGAAACCCACACTCTCACACTGTAACAAGACTGACAGATTCAGAATGAAACCCACACTCTCACACTGTAACAGAGACTGACTGAAACAGAATGAAACCCACAATCTCACACTGTAACAAGACTGACAGATTCAGAATGAAACCCACACTCTCACACTGTAACAAGACTGACAGATTCAGAATGAAACCCACACTCACACTGTAACAGAGACTGACAGATACAGTATGAAACCCACACTCTCACACTGTAACAAGACTGACAGATTCAGAATGAAACCCACACTCTCACACTGTAGCAGAGACTGACAGATTCAGAATGAAACCTACACTCTCACACTGTAACAGAGACTAACAGATACAGAATGAAAGCCACACTCTCACACTGTAGCAGAGACTGACAGATACAGAATGAAACCCACACTCTCACACTGTAACAGAGACTGACTGAAACAGAATGAAACCCACACTCTCACACTGTAACAAGACTGACAGATACAGAATGAAACCCATACTCTCACACTGTAAAAAGACTGACAGATTCAGAATGAAACTCACACTCTCACGCTGCAGCAGATACTGACAGATACAGAATGAAACCCACCCTCTCACACTGTAGCAGAGACTGACAGATACAGAATGAAACCGACACTCTCACACTGTAACAGAGACTGACAGGTACAGAATGAAACCCACACTCTCACACTGTAACAAAGGCTGACAGATACAGAATGAAACCCACACTCTCACACTGTATCAGAGACTGACAGATACAGAATGAAACCCACACTCTCACACTGGCAGAGACCGACAGATACAGAGTGAAACCCTCACTCTCACACTGTAACAGAGACTGACAGATACAGAGTAAAACCTACACTCTCACACTGTAGCACTGTAACCTTCTCTTCATTTTTACTTTGTAGTCAACTGCATGCTCAATCCTATTACTCTGTTCTCCCAATTTATTGTTCTTCTTTAATTCTGCTGTGAATAATCCTTGTTTCTACAAAATGGCGTTGCAGCTGTTTCAATTTCACTTTTTTTTCTTCAATCCTTTAATCGATATTCTGACCCCACCGTGAAATATCGTATTCAACGCGTTCCGACTGGGATGAGAAAGTCATGAACTGGGAGATCGACGAAGAATTTAATACATGTGCTGATACTCATTTGCCTGCGCGCCCGCGTGTGTGCGTGTGTGTGTGTGTGTGTGTGTGTGTGTGTGCGTGCGTGTGTGTGTGTGTGTGTGTGTGTGTGTGTGTGTGTGTGTGTGTGTGTGTGTGTGTGTGTGTTGTGTGTTGTGTGTGTGTGTGTGTGTGGTGTGTGTGTGTGTGTATGTGTGTGTGTGTGTGTGTGTTGTGTGTGTGTGTGTGTGTGTGTGTGTGTGTGTGTGTGTGTGTGTGTGTGTGTGTGTGCTAATAATGGCTTTTAATATGGCTTTATGTGATGGTGTGGCCCTACTTGTCGGTCCTGCATTTATTTCTGCAGGGCACTGCGAAGATAATGCCAAGAACACGGGCATTTTTACTTTCAACCATGAGAAGAATCGGTTTGGAATCTTTAGATGACTGAAAGTATTTTGTTAAATTATGCCGGTATTCACACCGGGAAGAAACGGGTGGATGGTTGTGCTCGTACCCCACAGGGCAGTGAATGGCAGCCTTATCAGCCCATTGTATTCCTACAGCGAATTGCGCGCCACAGAAGTTCAGCATCTCACTGTTCCTTGGGTGGATTCAACATCGGCTTTGTCCGTTACTTCATCATTTCAAAATCCACAGAACAAGTAGGAAATTTGATACAGATACGTTATAATGTATATTAGAGGTACACACTTAAATACGTAACTTTAGCAGTTTTATACGCACTTTTTCCCCGAATCAATTTCTTTCTGAAATCCAACCTGGTGACTCTGTAATATTTTTACTGGTACCTAGTTGCATTAAAACCGATGTTGATGCAATGCTTTCTATTTTGCTCTCTCTCTCCAGTATGCAGCGGACAATGTCTGCAATGCTCGGTTCATTGGTTTACATTTCGCTCCGCATACTTACCAACATCTGTGTTTGTGACTGACTCGGTGACAGTGCAAACAGTGAGTGTTTGCGCCAAAAAAACAAAACATTAATGTCAATGTATCATATCCAGGAACAAGTCACCGGAGCAATGTAAGTGAATCATAAGCTACGTCCACATTATACCGGATAATATTGAAAACGCCGGTTTCGTGTAAAAACGATAGGCGTCCACAAGAGGCGTTTTTGAAAGTACCTCCGTCCACATTAAAATGGTTATTTGGGCGAATCTCCTCCTACTGGGCATGCGCAGGCCACATTTACCGAAATCAAGCGACATGTTTGGTGTCGAACCTCGCCGTGAAGGATTTAGTGCGCGTTGGTGCGACTAGAAAAACTTAAAAGGAAATTGCCAAACGACGGACAGCTGTTGACTCTCGTGCAGGAGGATTTAAAAAAAGCAAATACCGGAGCGTATGGAGGCAACCGACAGGGAGTTTACGGATAGTATGACCCGACTGATGACGAACATTGAAAAACTGACTGACTCTGTTGCAGAGGGATTTGCAGTGATGAGTAATATGATGGCTCACCCCGAGTACTTTTCACCGCCACAATACCAGCTTCACAGCCACTACAATAGCAACACACACGGACACACGGACCACCGGGTGGCCCCAATGCACCACTGCACAACATCTTCCCCACTCCCACAGAGGGGTGACGCTGGAAACAGTTCCTACATCCGCTGTGTCTTCACCGATGAAAGGGACGACAGCTACAACGAAATGCAATAAGGCTTGTTACTGGGCAAAAGTGAAATTTGCTGTTACCTCATTTGTTTGCCTTTACTTTTCCCATGACTTTCTGCATTATTTTGTTGTATTTAACATGTGCAATAAAACGAGTTACTGGGCAAAGGTGATGTAGTCCCAGCGTTAGCCGTCCCTTGAGGCTACAAGACTGGTGTTGTTTTCAGTTCAATGAAATAAGGCGTGTTATTTCCCCATTGGCATTATGGTTCGCTAAAACAGAGAAATAAATGCTAATTAGTAGTAATTATTTGTAGTAAATAGTAGTAATGTACAAGTTGTTTTCATCATTAGTAACCGATTATTCTATAAAAGAATGCCATTCTGTGCTTCAGCTAGATTGAGGATGGAAACATCCAGACGCGGTGGACTCTCAACAACGTGTGATCCGTGAAGAGTTTTTCTCTGCAGGCGTAAAAGAAATTTGCTCTCTGGGCGTTGTTATAACTGTTTGAGTTTACTTAGTGGCTATTTACAACTGTTATGATATTTAGAAATTGGAAATATTCCGAAAACAATTGCAAATACTAACAGCCTTGGATTAACAATGCCTGAAGAGAGGGCTATTTGTTACACAGTGATTACAATTGCCTGCAGCCCGGGTAAGTGTCTTTCGATTACTTATACGGAAGCAGAGACCTCCAGCCGCTCTCTGCTACTGCTGATGTGATTTTAATCGGTGTTTATTAAAAATCCCTAAAATGCCGTCTCGTTCCTCTCAGTCTCCTGCCCTGTTAATATTTTAACCTGGTTCATGCAGACTTGTCACTGGAACTGCCTGTAGTCTTCTCATTTGAGACGTGAGACCTCGAATTGTACAGACACAGCACAAACAACCCATGTCCAGCAAAACCTCCGTCATTAGCGGACCTCATTCCTTCCAACCCTGTCACGTGAGCAGAAGATTAAAGTTTAAACTGGCAGGAAATATCTTTGATTTCAACTTGTGAAACTCTGTTCCCTTTTCTGGTTCAGGTTCACGGGAAGTGAACATCACAGGCAATTCTGATATTATTACCGTCTCTCTAATTTTCCCGATCGGATGATTAACGTAACAATCCGCAGTATTCTTGTGTCTACAGTCACATAAGATCCAGATAAAGGCGAATAATCTCCATCCCTAAAGGACATTTGTGAAACAAATGAGGTTTGACAGCAACTCAGTAGTGTTGTGTGCTTCGTCACCGAGGCCGGCTTGCTAGGGAAGGGTGAAAGTGACTCGTCTAAAGACAGGGATTCCAATGGCGCGGCCGTGCGGTAGGATTCCATTTCACCATAAACGATGCGCCGCCACGGCCGTGATCCAGAGACTCTTGTCGCTCCGCAAACACTCGCGCACGCATCTTCCAGAGGCTGAGCGCCCAGTTGCAAATTTACCAATTTCCACCAAAAATTTCTCTTCCATCTTTCTAAAAGGTAAACTCATTTTCCCCTCCCAGCGCTGTTCAATTAAAGGACGCTCCATTTTCTACTCTTTGACAATTCCCAAGTTTTTCCAGTCTCAAATTCTGATCTATGTTCTTCGGTGTCAGCACTGTCCCCTCGCAGATGCGCGTGTACTCAGCTGCGCCAGAACTGAAATGGGTCACTCCGTAAATATTTTTTTGAAATCATTGTTGATATAATTATGAAATACCGTGAAATTAACTGTATTACTGAATATAATCCATAAATGTGCTAAATACTAAACGTACCACATTTACATTGGAACATTTTAGAGCTTCAACCTATTTGCGTTGTCATTATTTCAGGTTGCAACACTGTCAAAAATGGTCACAATTAAGACAGAAACCACCAACGCCGATCAGTCAGAACATTTCGCTTTGGCATACCCCCTGTCAGAGGTGCCTGCCTGACAGCCGTTACCTGTGTTGTGTTGTGTTTTATCATTGTTTGACATGGATATTACATATAAAACAAACATTACAAGTGCCGAGCACTTTTAAGACCGGGTAACAATGTTCTGCTCAGAGCAATGGTTTGTCCCCGAAGCAGTAAAATAAAACAGAGGGAAGGTTGCTGGGGTGCGAGATCTTGGTTTCTGAATCTGACCTTGCAATCGAATAATAACTAAAGCCTCTAGAAAGAAGCGTAGATGCGCACGTCAATTACACTACCTCTCTCCTTGGAGATACTGCGCTTGTAGTTCTGTGAACAGTTTTGGTCGCCCTGTTATAGGAAAGGCAGATGTACGCTGAACGGAATGTAAAGAATATTTACAAAGATGCTGCCGGAACTCCAGGGCTTGAGTTACAGGGAGAGGTTCGGCAGAAGGCATTTTATTCTTTGAGCCAGGCAATTCGCGGATGGCTTAATAAAGATGCATAATGTTATGATAATGGGGAAATTCCGGGAAACAGCGAGATCCAGAGATGGAGAGTCGGAGACAATCCATCATTCTGCTCTTCAGCCTGTCGGCGAGTTTCCTTCTCTGTTGGGCGACAACCACTCTGGTCTTCATTCTCATGCGATGCCTCTACACAGACCTGGAAATGTCTATTCGGCTTTTTCAGACACAGTTCGCAGGTTCTGTGATTCAGAATTTCAGCAGCTGCACAAATACATTTATCTACGGAGTGACCCAGAACAGATTCAGAGAGCAGTTGGAAGTTTGAGTTTGTAGGTTTATTAAATATACCAGTGGATAGACTGTCTCGGGAGATGGAGATAGAGCTGGAGAAAGGGAAAAGAGTTGTCGAAATGGAGCAGGTAAATTTGAGGGCAGGGTGGAAGTTGGAGGCAAAGTTGAATAAATGGACGAGCTCAGCACGAGTGCGGGAAGCAGCAACTATGCAATCGTCGATGTAGCGTTGGATGATTTCGGGAACGTTGCTGCTGTAGGCTTTCAACTAGTCCCGGTGATCTATCCAACTTGATGTTTTCCAAAAGATCCAGCAGATCCTCTTCCTTAATACCTACATGTTCAGGCTTTTCAGGCCGCTGTAAGTTATCCCTATGTGGGACTCTCAGTACCAGTAACTGTGATGTTAACTGTTCAGGCAAACAAAATGACTTCTCCGTAATGTTGCTTAATGCTGTAACGGGTTTCTGTATCTGGAATGTTTGGATTATAACTGTGGATAAGAGGTTGAACTAACCAATGGAGAATTGTCATGCTATCTCGTATGTGTGAGCTGAGAGGGAGTTCGCGGTCTTTTCCGGGAGGCGAGCGAGGAGGACGGACGTGTGAAGAGCTAACAGCGGTTCCAGGGCGGTGGATACTGGACGTCGGCGGTTCGCTTCGTGGCCGAACGTCTTTGTGGATGGAACCGGAGGCGTGAGCTCCAACGTATTAAAATATTAGATGCACAATCTGATAAACTTACTGATTTGGCGCCTTTCGGTTATCTTTTTTCATTAACCCATCACTAAGAAGTATAACGTTGCCATTATTTACTTGGCTTTGGTGTATTGTCTGGCATTTATTTTGCGAGCGTGTACTTTTTAAAAATAGGCTCATCAGGCCGGTGCTAATGCCGGTTTCTGTGGCGTGAGACTGCCCCCACTCCGGACAGGGCGCCAGCCTACCGAGAGGTTAGCCCCCAGCAGTTTGCCAGTACCCACTTTCTGCTGGGTGGACTGAATAAGTCCCTTGCTCAAGGAAATAACACATTGCCTCGGATGGGGATCGTTGCTGCTGTAGGCCTTGAACAGTCCGGGTGACTTATCCAACTTCATGCTTTCCAAAAGCTCCATCACATCATCTTCCTTAATATTTACATGTTCACGCTTTTCAGTCCGCTGTAGCTTATCCCTACAATCGACAAGATCCTTTTTCCGTAGTGAATACTGAAGCAACGTACTCATTAAGTACCTCCGCTATCTCCCCCGGTTCTATACACTTTTTTCCACTGTCACACTTGATTGGTCCTATTCTCTCATTTCTTATGCTCTTTCTCTTCACCTACTTGTAGAATGCCTTGGGGTTTTCCTTAATCCTGTCCATCAAGGCCTTCTCATGGCCCCTTCCAGCTCTCCTAATTTCTTTCTTGAGCTCCTTCCTGCTAACGTTATAAACTTCCAGCTCTCTATCATTACCTAGCTTTTTGAAACTTTCGTAAGCTCTTCCTTTCTTCTTGACTGGATTTATTACATCCTTTGTACACTTCTTCAGCTTCTCTGCTCCAGGACGAGTAATAACAGCTTTTCCAGTCTAACCTGCGTCTGAGGTCCCTTACCGGTGGAAATATTCCCAGGAATATTCTCGGCTACATGACGGAGACGTCCACATCCATCCTAAATTGCCGGAACCAGAATTGGGAGCCACAGTCCAGCTGTGCACAGCCCTGCTCCAACATCTTCCTGCTTCTGCCTCTGGGCTTCGAGGTGCCTGATGTCCCTCACTCCCCACTCTCTTAACGAAGTAGTGAAGCTGTCCAACTCATCACAAGCACATCGTTTCTCGGAGTGAGCAATATCTACAGGAGGCGCCTCCTCAAGAAAGTGACGTCGTCATCAAAGGTCCCGTCACTCAGGTCATTCCGTCTGTCACAGCTGCAGTCAGACAGGACCCGTATGCGTGTCACGTGCTTTTGCCGTCATGCGGTAACCCTGCATTGCATTACAGAATAACACAGCTGTAAATTACAATAACTACTGTCTGTACAGAAATAAATTAAATATATGGTGCAGAACGAAAGAGAAAAATACAGAGGAAGATTTCATCAGCGGATCGATCTCCATTCTCAAATCTGATTGCGGATGGAAGAAGCTGCTCCTGAGTGTGTGTGGTCGGGTCCCTGTGCCCTCTGGGCGAGCGAGGGGAGTGGGGAGAACTCTTTACTGATGGATACAGCATTTTGAGGCATCGCCTTTTGAAGATGTCTTGGGTGCTTGGGAGGCTGGCGCCTATGATGCAGCCTTGCGAGAAAACATTTTCAGCAGACTGATCTGATCCTGTGCAGCGGCCCCTCCATGGCGGACGGTGATGCTTTCAGTCAGAATGCTCTCCACGGTACATCTGTCGAAATGTGCGAGAGTCCTCCATGACAGACCGATTCCTCTCAATCTCTAAATGAACTATCGCCGCAGTCGTGCTCTCTTTGAGACTGCATCAATATATTGGGCCCGGGATGGATCCTCAAAGAGGTTAACGCCAATGAAATCGAAACTGCTCACTCCTTCCACTTCCGGTCCGTCAACGAGAGGACTGTTGAATGGCCCCTCGACCTGGCCTTGCTGGACACAGAGGCTGGGGCGGGGGGAGATCTGGCAGAACCTGATGGAGTTATGAGAGGCCTAGAAGGTGAATTGTTGTGGCCAAGCGTTCCGGATAAATTTCAGGTGCAGCAGTCAGATTAATTCAGGCCGATTCAGAGAATTGTTTCAGACTGAAGGACTTTATTGCATGATATCATGTAGAGCCTCCTTCCACCTAAAAGCGGTGCTCAGGGGCTCTGCTTATCTTGCAGACCCGATTCATTATATACACACAGTGTAGGTGACTAAAAACACTGAAGAATAACATTGCTTGACTGTGAACTTAGTACTAGATTGTAACAAACAACGTGACTTTGAACTTCGGACTAATTTTCAACAAGAACATGACGTCAATATGGCGCCATAGCATTCCTGTTTACACTTTAGCAAGGACTGGATTCTAAGACTTGCAACTCAGAGCCTAGCTAAATTTTAAGAGCATTCATAAGCGATTAGGTTAACCCCTGCGTATCCAAAGAGTCTTAAGTTCTTCCACAGCAAGGTAGAACAAGTGGACGATGGTCTGTATTAAACGCGAGAGGAGAGTAGCTTAGAAGAGATGCGCGGGACAAGTTTGTGATTTTTTCACAAATAATGCTGGGTACCTGGAAAATCTGTCAAGTGTGGCAGTCGGTAATACGTTGTTGTTTACGACGTTGTTGGCGTAACACATGCACACGCAGTGAATGAATGGAGATGGGTCATGTACAGTCAACAGAGTTTAGTCTCATTCGGTATCGTGTTCAGCGCAGGAGTAGTGAGTCACAGGGCTTGTTCCTGTTCTCTGCTGTTCCATGATCCCAACATGTCCAGGTGATTTGTTCCCATTGTAATATCAATCTGTTCATCATCTTCTGTCCATTCAACCCCCATTCATCTCGTTCTTCTGCACTGATGGTTGTAATATAGGACACTGTATCCTGCAACACTGGAGCAACTCTTCCGCGCCATCATGTCCCTGACGGGGGGGGCATTCCCGGCTGTGCAGTGACGTAATCAGTGACGCCAAATTCTCAGGATTCTTCCATCAACCGCGTGCTGCAGAGTGTAGCTTTGGATGATTCCAAATGTGAAACTTGAGTTTCCCTCGCATCCCCACTCATAAACGCTTTCAGTGCTGCACGGAACAAGGCTGACACAATTTTATCAATGCAAAATGCATGGAATATTGCAGAGCAGTCTGAGGCCGTAATAAGAAGATCGAAATGAATATTATATTCTTTGTGAGTGGGAAATAACTCTAGTTAATTCACGGTCCGGTGAACATTGAGGAATATGTGACAGAACCGGCAAATATAAGAGTGCGGAAGACACGGTGAAGGGCGCAATTTAGAACTGTGAGAGAAATGCTGCTCGAACATGAAACTCGCTACCTCTGGGTGGACTTTATTTCAAGCAATTTATGAATTTAGTTATGCACCTAATTAAATTAATTAAAATATTTATTTTCCTTATCTACATTCAACATTTCAAAGATTGTCCTGCCAAACCATTGAAATTTACAGAGCAGGTGCTGTTCGTTTGGCTCCCTGTGGTTTAGCAACGAATCGCGTGTAGAATGATGCCGGGCCAAACGGTCATATGACTCTATTATATTAAACGGTCATATGACTCTATTAGGATGTACTGCTTCATACAATAGTCATAATTAATTAAAGCGCTGTCTCTCTCACAATTTTAACATAAACCAACTGCAAGAGATTCTTCTTCCAAAAATAGCTCAGGGAATACAGAATCTATTTTAGGTATATTTACTAGATTTGAGGAACAGCGGAAAAAAGGAGGATAATACACCCGCTCACACTGAATCAGAGGCTCACAGGTAGAGAGCTGATATGCAATGCTCGAGAAGAGACAGACAGATAAAGACTGAGCCCCAAAATCTCACACTGCAGCAGACACTGACAGATGCAGAATGAAACCCACAATCTCACACTGTAGCAGAGACTGTCAGATACAGAATGAAACCCACACTCTCATACTGTAGCAGAGACTGACAGATACAGAATGAAACCCACACTCTCACACTGTAGCAGAGATTGACGGATGCAGAATGAAACCCACAATCTCACACTGTAACAGAGACTGACAGATACAGAATGAAACCCACACCCTCACACTGTAGCAGAGACTGACAGATACAGAATGAAACCCACACTCTCACACTGTAGCAGAGATTGACAGATGCAGAATTAAACCCACAATCTCACACTGTAACAGAGACTGACAGATACAGAATGAAACCCACACTCTCAATCTGTACCAGGGTCTGATATCTACAAAATGCAGCGGAGACAGTTTGGTATAAAATGAACCACCCTTCAACACTACACCGGCGACAATCAAGCAGAGATTTAAACCAACACTCTCATATTATCCGACTGAATGTCTCCCGTTGGTTGCATGTCTCTACACTTCTGTCGTTCTTTCTCACTAGTTCTTTATTTCATGTGAAATGCATATAAACTCTGTCTTCATTTTCAGCTTGCAGCCTACTGCATAGATAGATAGATAGATAGATAGATAGATAGATAGATAGATAGATAGATAGATAGATAGATAGATAGATAGATAGATAGATAGATAGATAGATAGATAGATAGATAGATACTTTATTCATCCCCATGGGGAAATTCAACTTTTTTTTTCCAATGTCGCATACACTTGTTGTAGCAAAACTAATTACATACAATACTTAACTCAGTAAAAAAAAATATGATATGCATCTAAATCACCGTCTCAAAAAGCATTAATAATAGCTTTTAAAAAGTTCTTAAGTCCTGGCGGTAGAATTGTAAAGCCTAATGGCATTGGGGAGTATTGACCTCTTCATCCTGTCTGAGGAGCATTGCATCGATAGTAACCTGTCACTGAAACTGCTTCTCTGTCTCTGGATGGTGCTATGTAGAGGATGTTCAGAGTTATCCATAATTGACCGTAGCCTACTCAGCGCCCTTCGCTCAGCTACCGATGTTAAACTCTCCAGTACTTTGCCCATGACAGAGCCCGCCTTCCTTACCAGCTTATTAAGACGTGAGGCGTCCCTCTTCTTAATGCTTCCTCCCCAACACGCCACCACAAAGAAGAGGGCGCTCTCCACAACTGACCTATAGAACATCTTCAGCATCTCACTGCAGACATTGAATGACGCCAACCTTCTAAGGAAGTACAGTCGACTCTGTGCCTTCCTGCACAAGGCATCTGTGTTGGCAGTCCTGCATTTATTTCTACAAGGGCACCTACGAGGGAATGACAAGGACAAGTTTATTATTTATGTTAAAGCAGCAGATGAAGACCTCTGTGTACCGAATGGAATCTATACTCGGCAGAGAATATTCTGTTCAATGATGCCGGTATTTACACCAGAGACAAACGTGTTGATGATTGCGCTCGGAACCCACAGGGCAGTGAATGGTCTTATCCGCCCATTATATTCCAACAGCTAATTGAACGCCACAGTAGTTCAGCTTCTAACTGTTCCTCAGGTAGATTCAACCGAGAAGACAGTTTAAGAGATGGGGGCGGGTGTACATGGACAGATTTGGACTTCAAGATAACGGAAATAATCATAATCATGGAGACGCTGATCACAATGACGAGAACATCGATGTCCTCCAGGTTAGATGGAGAACTGGACAGAGTGTCTCTGCACACAGCGGGTATGTTTTATATCTGATGGCACGTAATGGGACGGGGTGGGGTGGGTTTGGTGTCTGATGGGGAACTGGACAGAGTGTCTCTGCACACAGCGGGTATGTTTTATATCTGATGGCATATACTGGGACGGGGTGGGGAGGGTTTGGTGTCTGATGGGGAACTGGACAGGGTGTCTCTGTACAGAGCGGGTATGTTTTATATCTGATGGCACATAGTGGGACGGGGTGGGGTGGGTTTGCTGCCTGATAGGGAACAGGACAGGGTGCCTCTGTACACAGCGGGTATGTTTTATATCTGATGGCACATAGTGGGACGGGGAGGGTAGGGTTTGGTGTCTGATGGGGAACTGGACAGGGTGTCTCTGTACACAGCGGGTATGTTTTATATCTGATCCTACATCGTGGGACGGGTTGGGGTGGGTTTGGTGTCTGATGGGGAACCGGACAGGGTGCCTCTGTACACAGCGGGTATGTTTTATATCTGATCCTACATCGTGGGACGGGTTGGGGTGGGTTTGGTGTCTGATGGGGAACCGGACAGGGTGTCTCTGTACACAGCGGGTATGTTTTATATCTGATCCTACATAGTGGGAAGGGTTGGGGTGGGTTTGGTGTCTGATGGGGAACTGGACAGGGTGTCTCTGTACACAGCGGGTATGTTTTATACCTGATGGCACATAATGGGACGGGGTGGGGTGGGTTTGGTGTCTGATGGGGAACTGGACAGGGTGTCTCTGTACACAGCGGGTATGATTTATATCTGATGACACACAGTGGGATGGGGTGGGATGGGTTTGGTGTCTGATGGGGAACTGGTCAGGGTGTCTCTGTACACAGCGGGTATGATTTATATCTGATGACACATGGTGGGATGGGGTGGGGTGGGTTTGGTGTCTGATGGGGAACTGGACAGGGTGTCTCTGTACACAGCGGGTATGTTTTATATCTGATGCCACACGGTGGGATGGGGTGGGGTGGGTTTGGTGTCTGATGGGGAACTGGACAGGGTGTCTCTGTACACAGCGGGTATGTTTTATATCTGATGCCACACAGTGGGATGGGGTGGGGTGGGTTTGGTGTCTGATGGGGAACTGGACAGGGTGTCTCTGTACACAGCGGGTATGTTTTATATGTGATGCCACATGCTGGGACGGGGTGGGGTGGTTTGGTGTCTGATGGGGAACTGGACAGGGTGTCTCTGTACACAGCGGGTATGTTTTATATCTGATTACACATGGTCGAATGGGGTGGGGTGGGTTTGGTGTCTGATGGGGAACTGGACAGGGTGCCTCTGTACACAGCGGGTATGTTTTATATCTGATGGCACATAGTGGGACGGGGTGGGGTGGGTTTGGTGTCTGATGGGGAACTGGACAGGGTGTCTCTGTACACAGCGGGTATGTTTTATATCTGATGACACATGGTGGGATGGGGTGGGGTGGGTTTGGTGTCTGATGGGGAACTGGACAGGGTGTCTCTGTACACAGCGGGTATGTTTTATATCTGATGACACATGGTGGGATGGGGTGGGGTGGGTTTGGTGTCTGATGGGGAACTGGACAGGGTGCCTCTGTACACAGCGGGTATGTTTTATATCTGATGGCACATAGTGGGACGGGGTGGGGTGGGTTTGTTGTCTGATGGGGAACTGGACAGGGTGTCTCTGTACACAACGGGTATGTTTTATATCTGATGCCACACAGTGGGATGGGGTGGGGTGGGATTGGTGCCTGATGGGGAACTGGACAGGGTGTCTCTGTACACAGCGGGTATGTTTTATATCTGATTACACATGGTCGGCTGGGGTGGGGTGGGTTTGGTGTCTGATGGGGAACTGGACAGGGTGTCTCTGTACACAGCGGGTATGTTTTATATCTGATGACACACAGTGGGATGGGGTGGGGTGGGTTTGGTGTCTGATGGGGAACTGGACAGGGTGTCTCTGTACACAGCGGGTATGTTTTATATCTGATGCCACATGCTGGGACGGGGTGGGGTGGGTTTGGTGTCTGATGGGGAACTGGACAGGGTGTCTCTGTACACAGCGGGTATGTTTTATATCTGGTGGCACATAGTGGGACGGGTTGGGGTGGGTTTGGTGTCTGATGGGGAACTGGACAGGGTGTCTCTGTACACAGCGGGTATGTTTTATATGTGATGCCACATGCTGGGACGGGGTGGGGTGGGTTTGGTGTCTGATGGGGAACTGGACAGGGTGTCTCTGTACACAGCGGGTATGTTTTATATCTGATTACACATGGTCGAATGGGGTGGGGTGGGTTTGGTGTCTGATGGGGAACTGGACAGGGTGTCTCTGTACACAGCGGGTATGTTTTATATCTGATGACACATGGTGGGATGGGGTGGGGTGGGTTTGGTGTCTGATGGGGAACTGGACAGGGTTCCTCTGTACACAGCGGGTATGTTTTATATCTGATGACACATGGTGGGATGGGGTGGGGTGGGTTTGGTGTCTGATGGGGAACTGGACAGGGTGCCTCTGTACACAGCGGGTATGTTTTATATCTGATGGCACATAGTGGGACGGGGTGGGGTGGGTTTGGTGTCTGATGGGGAACTGGACAGGGTGTCTCTGTACACAGCGGGTATGTTTTATATCTGATGACACATGGTGGGATGGGGTGGGGTGGGTTTGGTGTCTGATGGGGAACTGGACAGGGTGTCTCTGTACACAGCGGGTATGTTTTATATCTGATGACACATGGTGGGATGGGGTGGGGTGGGTTTGGTGTCTGATGGGGAACTGGACAGGGTGCCTCTGTACACAGCGGGTATGTTTTATATCTGATGGCACATAGTGGGACGGGGTGGGGTGGGTTTGTTGTCTGATGGGGAACTGGACAGGGTGTCTCTGTACACAGCGGGTATGTTTTATATCTGATGCCACACAGTGGGATGGGGTGGGGTGGGATTGGTGCCTGATGGGGAACTGGACAGGGTGTCTCTGTACACAGCGGGTATGTTTTATATCTGATTACACATGGTCGGCTGGGGTGGGGTGGGTTTGGTGTCTGATGGGGAACTGGACAGGGTGTCTCTGTACACAGCGGGTATGTTTTATATCTGATGACACACAGTGGGATGGGGTGGGGTGGGTTTGGTGTCTGATGGGGAACTGGACAGGGTGTCTCTGTACACAGCGGGTATGTTTTATATCTGATGCCACATGCTGGGACGGGGTGGGGTGGGTTTGGTGTCTGATGGGGAACTGGACAGGGTGTCTCTGTACACAGCGGGTATGTTTTATATCTGGTGGCACATAATGGGACGGGTTGGGGTGGGTTTGGTGTCTGATGGGGAACTGGACAGGGTGTCTCTGTACACAGCGAGTATGTTTTATGCCTGATGACACATAGTGGGACGGGGTGGGGTCGGTTTGGTGTCTGATGGAGAACTGGACTGGGTGTCTCTGTACACAGCGGGTATGTTTATATCTGATGACACATGGTGGGATGGGGTGGGGTGGGTTTGGTGTCTGATGGGGAACTGGACAGGGTGTCTCTGTACACAGCGGGTATGTTTTATATCTGATGCCACACGGTGGGATGGGGTGGGGTGGGTTTGGTGTCTGATGGGGAACTGGACAGGGTGTCTCTGTACACAGCGGGTATGTTTTATATCTGGTGGCACATAGTGGGACGGGTTGGGGTGGGTTTGGTGTCTGATGGGGAACTGGACAGGGTGCCTCTGTACACAGCGGTTATGTTTTATATCTGATGCCACATGCTGGAACGGGGTGGGGTGGGTTTGGTGTCTGATGGGGAACTGGACAGGGTGTCTCTGTACACAGCGGGTATGTTTTATATCTGATGGCACATGGTGGGACGGGGTGCGGTGTGTTTGTTGTCTGATGGGGAACTGGACAGGGTTTCTCTGTACACAGCGGGTATGTTTTATATCTGATGGCACACAGGTGGGACGGGGTGGGGTGGGTTTGGTGTCTGTGCGGACAAAGTGGGGCTGCTGTGTAAGAATAAAATTAACGTCTGCAGGCGAAGACTGGGAGGGTTTTCATGTGTGCCTGGATCCAGAGCACACCGAAGGGAAACGGGATCTATTTGTAGATGAACCACCTGGCGTGACAGTGAAAATTGCCGAAAATGCTGGAAACATCGATTCCGGGATGCTTGTGGAAAGAGAATCATAATTAAAGTTTCAGGTTGGAAAATGTGAGCCGGCGTGACCGCTGTTATTTCAACAGTGGAATGTTGCAAATGAAGCCGCTCATTGCTCATTTACTGGTCTCATTGCACATTTTGATCGAATTACAGAGGGATCTGACTGAGGTAATGCCAGTGATACTGACGTGTTCCTGCTCCATGCCAACAGTATTTGCACCTGAGACACCGCCGGTGATGTAATTTGTTTGTTCAATAACAACGCTCAAAGGTGGGACCTTGTCACTGGAGATCGATCCCCTGTATAAATCAGAGCCTGTTGCAGTACGTCAGCCCAGAGTGTCTTGTCGAGCTGTGGAATTCGGAGCAATCGCGTTCACTGCGTCACTCAAATGGGATATCCAGTAATCTGGCGGATTGAAGACATTTACTACCCTGTTATTTCAGCCGTTGGGATTCCCGGTAAGCCGCTGTCAAACCTGCAACCGGCGGAATATGAGAGTTAATTCCGATGTTCCGAAGTATTTCTCTCGCTACTTGTTTCCACAGCCACCTGCCCAGTCCCCGCATTTCAGTCATGGGCGGAAGGCGCTGACAATATTAATCCCATTGCTTTCGTAGCAGACAGCGCTCCATATTGGAGCCGAGATGCTGCCTTTGACTGAAATCCTCACCGCTGCCTCGATATCATGGAATAATTGTGAATGGAAATGTCTGCACAGGAGGACACCGGGTTACACAGCATCCGTGGGAGCCAGCCGACCTTCTGTTCTGTCCGTATGAATCGACTGTGAATTGCGTGACTGAGTGACGGAACAACGCGAATGGGACTCTGCAGATGTGGATTTCATTTCATTCCTCTGCCGGTCAGAGCCAGTGATATTTACTGCGGACAAGGGGGCATTAAGACAGCTGTCAATTTAACCCATTTACAGAACTGGCGGAAAGTTCTCGGTCATGCCGATATTGCGCACTCTCAGTGGCTTCATATGTCCGGATTCCACCATTTGTAGCAGGGGGGAAAAATACAAGATCAAGTCTAATACTATTAAAATGTTGCTGTATTGCCTGACAAGTCAGTAATTTCTCTGCTTCTTTCCTTCCCTCTTGCAGTGAACCTGGTGGCGATTGTTATCCTGTCCCGGGGAAAGTGCGGTCTCTCCAAATGCATCACTCGCTACCTGCTGGGAATGGCAGCGGCCGATCTCCTGGTCGTTATCTCTGACCCTCTGCTGAAGTGGACTGTTCTCATATACTTTAGGTTTTCCTTCCTCCATCGAACTCCCGTTTGCAGGGTTGTTCGTTGCCTGCTCATAGCAAGCACCGGGGTCTCTGTCTGGCTGACAGTCGCGTTCACCTGTGACAGATTTGTGGCCATTTGTTGTGAAAAGCTGAAAACAAAATATTGCACCGAAGGGACGGCGGCTGTGGTTATTGGGACAGTGAGTGTTCTGGGCAACTTAGAAAGTGTCACTTTCTACTTTACTTTGGATCCTTGGTTAATAAGTAATGGCGTTTTCTATGGTTGTGTGACCAAAGAGAGTTTCTATACGTCTCCCTCGTGGGCCGCATTTGAGATGATTCATCGTATTTTCCTGCCTTGTCTCCCGTTTGTTCTGATTTTATTGTTCAATGCTCTGACAGTTAGACGGATTTTTTCCGCCAATAAAGTCCGGATGGGTTTCCGGGGCCGCAGTATCGGAAAGAATGACAAGGACCCGGAGATGGAGAACCGAAGGAAATCGGTCGTTTTACTATTCAGTATAACCGGTAGTTTTATATTTCTGTGGTTAACACGGGCGGTATTTGATATTTACATACGGATTGCAAACATCCCTCGTTACTCGGCCACGGATCCGATTTATATCGCAGACTCCACGGCGACGATGCTGCAGATCCTCAGCTCCTGCACCAACACATGTATTTACGCCGTGACTCAGAGCAAGTTCAGAGAGGAGCTGAAGAACGCGGTGAAATACCCGCTGGAACTGTTAACCAAATTCGTTAAATCCTAGAGCGACTTGTTTCTTTCTGAGGGAGATTTAACTCAAACACCATGTTTCCTCCATAATCTATCCACTTGCCGATATGTAGAACCACGGGTAACAACGGAGCGTTCTGAAATACGCATATTTTTGTGATGATATATTTCACTCGCTGTTTACCCCGTACAGGTGAAATGTGTCCTTCATCGAATATGGAATATGTAGCGGTCACCTCAGCTGTAATTCACCCCGATGGAGGGTCTATATAGTCAGGTCCCTCCTGTTTTATTGTAATAAACTCCATTACATCTGACAGCGTTTTACTCTGTGTTGGTCCAGTTAGGAAGAATCCTCTCCCTTTTCTCCATTCTCTCCGTTGTTTCTGATTCATCATTTTCAGTGACGCTCACGGAGTTTTACTCCCAATATCCCTCAAGTTGTCCTCGCTCACTCCTTCCCCCACGCCGGTGAGGGGAACGTGATCAGACTGAAACATAGCGGAGGTGTGTGTGTGTGTGTGTGTGTGTGTGTGTGTGTGTGTGTGTGTGTGTGTGTGTGTGTGTGTGTGTGTGTGTGTGTGTGTGTGTGTGTGTGTATGTGTGTGTGTGTGTGTGTTTCTTTACTTTTTCAACTCCTTTTCCATCTCCGGACTGCTCCGCTTTGTCCTTTCATATCTGCCTCTTTATCTCCGTTCACATCCTGAGGTCCCGTGAAAATCTGTTTCCTCTGTTCGCTGTTTCTCTCCGTCCACACGTCCGGTCCCGATCTGAACAAAATCTAATATCATCGTGGACTAGTGAGTTTCACCGTGAGGGAAACATGATCGGTCTGGAACAGAGTGTGTGTGCGTTATTTTCCTTCTTTGTCAACCCCATCTCCATCTCCGACCAGCTCCCTCGTTGTCCCCGCATCTCTCCGGCTTTATCTCTGTTCAGATCCCGAGGCCCCGTCACAGTCTCTTTCTTTCCCTCTGTTCTCTGTTTCTGTCTGACCACACTTTCCGTCCGGTCGCGTACTGAGCAGAGGGAATCTCATTGCAGGAACATATATTTATATTGATCATCAATGTACGCTGAAATTTAATCAACTTCCAGAGCTACGGGAAAAAGTTATTTGTTTATTTTTTTTCTCTCTCCAATTAACTAAGCTCTACCTGGAAGTTGTATCGATGTATGAAAAATAAATGAATGATACTGGAAATACGAATTAAAATTACTTTGAAAGATGTTGTACCGCTTTCTTTGGAACGATACTGACTCTTTCGCATTTCCACTTCCGTCTCACTGATGTCTGTCCTGCCACCGATCAGTGTTATACAACACCGGTGATTCTCCTCGCCCGGTGCTGCCGGAAGTAACAGTCGACACGACAGACATCTTTTCGAGCGCTGAATAGATTTATGCACCTCGCACCAGTTAATACTAACTCAATGTTTTATCATAAATAATGTTTCCAGTGATACGTAAGGATTGTGTCCCATCTCCGGCCACCGTGAACACCAAAGCAGCATGAATCCCAAGCGACGTCATTCTAGCCTTGTCCAATTTAACTCCCAATCAGATTGAGTAGCTTAAAGACTAGAACATAAATGCTTGGCAAGATTAAATGACAAGAGCTTCGCATTCCGGAGTTGGTAATGACCCGGGGTTAATTTTGCCTCGTGAAGGCAGCGCAGTTTCCAATGTTGTTGACTGTTGTCCAAGTCTAATCGCAAACTGGAGAACATCTGCAGACGCTGGAAATCAAAGTAATACCCACACAATCCTAAGGAGCTCAGCAAGCCGGGCAGAATCTATGCAAAAGAGTAAACAGTCAATGTTCCGGGCCGACACACTTCATCAGGGAGATCCCATTTAATAGGATCGGACGTTTCTACCATAATTATATGTATAAGATGATGAGCGGCATTGATCGTGTGGATAACCCGAGGCTTTTTTTCCCAGCGACAAAATGGCCAATACGCGGGGTATACTTTTAAGGTGCTTGGAAATAGGTACCGAGGGAATGTCAGAGTTCAGTTTTCACACAGAGAGTGTTGGGTGCGTGGAAAACACTGCCGGAGGTGGTGATGGAAGCTAATACAATAGGGTCTTTAAAAGCCTCTTAGATAGGTACATGGAACTTTGAAAAGTAGAGGTTTATACCCTAGGGAAATACAAGCAGTTCCTAGATCAGGTCACATAGTGGGCACAACATTGCTGGCCGAATGGCCTGTAATGGGCTGTAGGTTTCTGTGTTCTATGTTTTTTAATTGTAGTGTCGGCGACAGATGTCAGACACCCAGGCATGCCTCTTACAACTGCTGGTAATTGTGCAGAGCACTATACAATGGGTTGTCAGCGGCGCCTTGTCGTTCGGTTAAATTGCTATTAGTAAATCCCTGACATGCTGTCTTGCTAATCGCCCTTTAGCATTGCAAAAAAAAAGTCACTCATTATAACGACCTGGTTTCGGAACTGGTAACATAAGGGATTTACAAGGACTGCAGACTGGTACAAGCCCTTCCTGATCGAAAAGTGCTTTCTGACAGGATTCATGCCTTCCATTGCCTCCAGCGACAAATCATGTAGCCGTATAGAGGGTGGAATTGCATAGGTCTTCGTGTGGTGGGGCGGAATGTACAAGTCCCTCGTGATGTTTGTTTATCGCCCACCGAGAGGGAGGTGCCTGCGAAAGCAACAAGACTACGACATACTCAGGCAAAGCGGGGGGAGCAAACAGCAAACAATCTTTGTTTTAATGATGAAGAAGGAAACATTACACAACCAGCCTGAGCGGAATGAAGTTGTCGAGTAGCGTTAGTATTAGGCACTGTGTGCGGTTTAACTCCTGTAAAGTCTGAAGCGCGGGTCCGAGTAGTTCAGGAGTTGCAGGGGGTTTGATGGCTGTGGTGACATGAGGGATTACGTTTGGCAGTTTAAATCGCTCATTCAGATATTCACTCAAAAACTCTTCTGTCACTTTGTCCTTTGGACCATAATAGATGTGTTCAGTTACAGAAAGAGTTTCTGCTCTGTTAGTCATGGAAAGGAGATTCCGGTGATCGCTCGGCTGAGATGTTTCAGTGTATCGGGCGGTGCGATGGAAATGCATCAGAGGTCGGCCTGTCAGGATAAGCTGTCGTTGGTTGACATCTTAGTCGAGGTGTATTTCCAATTCTGTGTACGGCAGCGCAGAGTTGCTCTGCAAGTCTATTCTATCATGTGTCAGGGAAACGGGAAATGAAGTCAGATATATTGTCTCCTGATATTTGTCTGCACCTGGTCCCCTCTCCAAAATCACTATGCTGACGGATTGTCCCACACGGGCAGACGAACATGGTCCCCTTTAACCACGTCCCCATGGTAACGGAATATCCATCATTATCGTTTCCCCCTCTATTCCTCTGGGGAATTCAAACGCGCTTTGTACTTCAGGCCAAGTGGGTTCCGCACACCACTTTTCAGAACATCTCAACATTTCCAGGCAAGGAGTTATACATTTCACAAATTTGTCCCATAGCCCGAACTTCAGACGGGGTCTATAGCCCAGTTATCGAGGTGGTGCCATTCATAAATTTCTTTTTTGGATGTTATGTAACAGGATCGAGTTCTGAATTCGCTTATTTTTATTTCTCCCCGTTTCCTGTTCCGGTACGCGAATTATTGACGTGTCCTTTTTTTTTTTGAGACCCCTCGACGGTTCAGAAGCGACCCTAAAAATGGGCTCATCTTTTCTTGCATAGTACTTTGTCTTGCCGTTTGTCCCCTCCTGTCCCTCCGCTTCGGTCGCCTGAGCGTTATCAGGCGGGGTCGGGGTGTTTGATTTTGTCGTATAGCTTCTGTTGACATGAAAACTTTGTCCAGACGTGATCCGGGCCTGGGCTCAGGCTGTCTAGGTGAGGATAGACGCCTCCCCTTTCTTTTGTTTGGACAGTCGGTCTATTATTTTTGCTGTTTCGTAGGATGGTGTCCTTTGCTACTTCCAGCACTTATTCAACTCGTCAAGTTTACTGTCATTTAACTACACACACGCACACCGACAAAAGAGACAACGTTTCTCCGACCCAGGGTGTAAAGCACAGCAGCGCACACAACACACAAACACTTATCAAAGCAAGGACAACATCCTCCGATGAGCCAGGCACCAATAAACAAATTAAAATGCATAAATAATAACACCATATTATATAATTATAATCCAACGTAGGATCTCCGTCTCTGCTACCAGCTTCCTGTTTAAAATGTTTGATTGTCTTTAACTAAATAGACCCCCAGAGGGCCACCATCCTTTTGTCCAACCAACAAGCCACTGGTAAAAGGAATACATATCTATGATATCCTCTGTCCAACCAGACCGCATCAGCAGGGAAACAGCAGCGGATCTCCCAGGGATTCCTTTACTCGTTCAACCTTCGGGTGCTTCGTTCTCGTTTTCTTCTTTACCTTCACAGAGAAAACTCTCCCCGCATTTCACTCATCAACTTTACAATCATTACTTACGATCTTCCTTCAATCTACTTACCTGGTTTTGATCCTCATCCTTACAGGGAACTCACTCCCCCGCATTTCTAATCAGCTTGACTGTCACTACTTCCCATCCGCCTTCAATCTACGCACCTCGTCCTGTAAAGGAAAACCTGCCACTCGCAGGCAGAAGCGCAAACGAAGTTCCGTTACATTCGTCTCTTCAAGTCAGGTCGGACAGGGAAGGGAGCGAAAGGTGGAAAACAGAGGGGGGCAGAGACAGACAGAGTGAGACATGGACAGGCAGAGGGGTGAGAGACGGAGAACTTTAGCCTTCGATTAATGGAACGCGCCAAGTTTTGGTTTACAGCACGGAAACAGGCCATCTCGGTCTTTCTAGTCCGTGCCGAATGCTTACACTCACCTAGTCCCACCTGCCCGCACTCAGCCCATAACCCTCCATTCCTTCCCTGTCCATATACCTATCCAATTTTACTTTAAATGATAATACCGAACCTGCCTGTACCACTTCTACTGGAACCTCGTTCAACACAGCTACCACTCTCTGAGTAAAGAAGTTCCCCCTCGTGTTGCCCCTAAACTTTTGCCCCTTAACTCTCAACATGTCCTCTTGTTTGAATCTCCCCTACTCTCAATGGAAAAAGCCGATTCACTCCAACTCTATCTATCCTCCTCATAATTTTAAATACCTCTATGAAGTCCCCCCTCAACCTTCTACGCTCCAAAGAATAAAGACCTAACTTGTTCAACCTTTCCCTGTAACGTAGGTGCTGAAACCCAGGTAACATTCTAGTAAGTCTCCTCTGTACACTTTCTATTTTGTTGACATCTTTCCTATGATTTGGTGGCCAGAACTGTACACAATACTCCAAATTTGGCCTTACCAATGCCTTGTACAATTTTAACATTACATCCCAACACCTATACTCAATACACTGATTTACAAAGGCCAACATACCAAAAGATTTCTTCACCAACCTATCCACATGAGATTCCACCTTCAGGGAACTATGCCCATTATTCCTAGATTCCTGGATTTTCCTAGATTTGTGGTTCCCTGGAAGTGGGGTCACAGGCAGACGGGCGGTGAAGGCGGTGTTTGGCATGCCCGCCATTGTCGGAACAGGGCACCGTGTACCGGAGGCGGGAGCTCACGAGGATTTACGAGGGTGTCGCCGGGACTCGAGGGGCTGTTACGGAGAGAGGTCGGGCAGGACCATTAGGCTTTACAATTCAACCGCCAGGACTTAAGAACTTTTTAAAAGCTATTATTAATGCTTTTTGAGATAGTGATTTAGATGCATATCATATTTTTTACTGAGTTAAGTATTGTATGTAATTAGTTTTGCTACAACAAGTGTATGGGACATTGGAAAAAAAAGTTGAATTTCCCCATGGGGATGAATAAAGTATCTATCTATCTATCTATCTATCTATCTATCTATCTATCTATCTATCTATCTATCTATCTATCTATCTATCTATCTATCTATCTATCTATCTATCTAGGAAGGGGACCATTCCCTGGAGCGTAGGGGGGCCTTACAGAGGTGTGAAAACCACGAGGGGGCACGGATAGGGTGAATGTGAACAGACTTTTCCCCAGGGTCGGGGAAAACTGAACCCAGAGGCCACAGATTATAGAGATTTAATAGCGGACCCGAGGGGAAACATTTTGACCCAGAGGGTGGTCCGTCTGTGGAAGGAGCTGCCGGAGGAAGTGGTCGAGGTAGGTACATTAACGACACTCGGACAGGAAGACGGATAGGAAAGTTTTAGAGGGATACGGGTGGTCCGTCTGTGGGAGGAACTGCCGGAGGAAGTGGTCGAGGGAGGGGGGGAGGAGAGGAGAGAGAGGCCGCTACAACAGAGGGGAGGGAGGGTTCGGAGGAGGCTTGGCGTGGAGAGAGGGAGCTCTACCGCGATGGGAGCAAGGTAGCGCAGCGGGAGAGGGGTAAGGCCGTGGGTGCGAGGTGGAGTATGTGGATAAGGGCTGGCTCGCTAGCATGTGTGTGTGTGTGTGTTTGGGGGCGGGCGGAACACTCACCATCCGGCATCCGGTGTAGCAGTACCCGATGCAGGGGAAGATGCGGACGTTCAGCGAGTACAGGATGACGGCGGGAGTGCAGGCAATGGCGCAGATCACATTCGCAACCAGGCAGGCGATGGTCTGCCGTAAAGAAAGAGAGAGTGATAAATTGAGAAGAGACGGGGGTGGGGGAGGAGGAGAGTGAGAGAAAGAGAGACGGGGAGAGACAAAGAGCGAGGGAGATAAGTTTGAAAGGGTCAGTGGAAGTGAGAGAGTGGGGAGAAAAACTGAACAGGGCAAGCAGCGAGTGAAGGGGGAAGCGAAGGAGTGTGTGTGTGGAAAGGGTGCGGGAGGAGGGACAGGGAGTGGGAGAGGAATTGAAAAGGGAAGAGAGACAGAGAGGGAGGATAGAGAGTGGGAGAGAGCAGAGATGGATGCAGAAAGAGAGGGGTCGGGGGTAGAGAGAGATAAGAGACGAGGGTGGGCGATGGAGAGAGAGAGGGAGGGGGAGAGAGAGAGCCAGAAAGTCGGAAGGAAGAGGAGATAAGGAACGGGGGGGGGGGGAGAGAGAGAAAGAGAGAGAAATTGGAAGGGAGGTGGGGGGTGAGAAAGACTTGTTTTACTATGGTGAGGGAGGTGGGGGGTGAAAAAGACTTGTTTTCTGTGGTGTGGGAGGTGGAGTTATCTGATGGACAATGAATGTTTTTTCCTTGCGGCTTGTTTTGAATAGAACACTACAGCACAGTACAGGCCCTTCAGCCCTCCATGTTGTGCCGACCCATATAATCCTTAAAAAATAGTACTAAACCCACACTATCCCGTAACCCTCCATTTTTTCATTTCATTTCATTTTTCAATCTTTTTATTGATCTTCAAATAAAGAATATACAAATCAGAGGAGGAGTTTAGCAAACAGATAATATAAAAGACTTATAAACAGCAATAAAAATCAGAACGTATATAATGTCAAAATCAGACAGGTAAAATGTACGCTGTTATATATACAACAGTCAAAAAAACAACTACACCTCCTCATAGCAATCATAAAAAAACGGGAAATTTTATTTGATAAAGGGAACAAAAACCCCACTAACTAAACTGAAACCAAAAAAAAAAGAACGAAAGAAATAAAGAAAAAGAAAGATTGGGCAGTCCAATTGAGGATAAAATTTTTAAAAAGAGAGAGAAAAAAATCCTTCCAGTTATCTCCGAACCTTCACGGATAAGGATTTTCCCGAAAGAGAATAAAGGAACATAAATAAATAAAAATAAATTAAATCATTAAATCCATTTTCCTTTCATCCATATGCCTGTCCAAGAGGCTCTTAAAATTCCCCTAATGTTTTAACCTCCACCAACATCCCTGGCAAGTCATTCCAGGCACTCACAACCCTCTGTGTAAAAAACTTACCCCTGATGTGTACCGATGCCCTCTGGTGTTTGCTGCTGGTGCCCTGGGAAACAGGGACTGACTATCCACCCTTCCTATGTCTCTCATAATCTTTTAGACCTCTGTCAAATCCTCTTTCATTCTTCTACACTCCAAAGAGAAAAGTCCCAGCTCTGCTAATCTTGCTTCATGTGACTTGTTCTCCAAACCAGGCAACATCCTGGCAAATCTCCTCCGCACCCTCTCCATAGCTTCCACATCCTTCCTATAATGAGGTGACCAGAATTGAACACAATACTCTAAGTGCGGTCACACCAGAGATTTGTAGAGTTGCAATATACAAGGACACAGTCAGAGTCGAGATGGCTTCGGTCAATGAAAGGCACCAGTGCGTGTGGTGGCTGGTTTAAACTTTCAGGGGTTTTAAAAGGGGTGAGTAGAGATCGATCCAGAGTGTTGATAAATGACTCTCACAAGCGCTGCAGCGAGAAGAAGTTTGCGGAGAGGAGAGGAAGGTTTGAAACAGAGAAAACCTAGTGACAAAGAGATCTCTGTTTGGACTCTCCCTCCAAGTAGCCCGTGAGGGGTGAGTTCGATTCCGTTCGAATACGGAAGTGTGATCGTCACACCGTTAATCCACAGGATGGGTTCTCTGTTGAGGAGGAAGCCATTGTGAATACCACTTGCGTGTTTACCTTTGTCTGGGCGTGATAGTTCACTGAAGAAGGCAAATCACTGTTGGAGATACTTCGTACGTCGCGGAACTGGACCAGTGGCTGTCACAGTGTGGGAACTACTGGTGTATTTAACCCTTGCCTGGGTCAGTCGCTTTACCACCTGAAGGCGGTACCCTTAGTGAAGTCAACATTTGGCTCACCTGAAGGATTCGGAGAGCAACGGGAAGATCAGCGACACCTGTCTATTCGGATTACAAATACCTCTCTCTCTCGTCTCAGTTCTGCGGAGTGAATGGAACTTCCTGACGTACCATCGTAAGACTGTAACTCCTGCCACCTGAGCTTGAATGAGATTGACAACTTTATTTATACCTCTATCTATGCATAACTTTGCTAACTCTTGGGCTACATCCACACTACACCGGATAATTTTGGAAACATCGATTTTGCGTAAAAACAATAGGCGTCCACACTATGCGTTTTTGAAAATATCTCCATCCACACTGAAACAGAGATTTCGGCGAATCTCCTCCTGCTGCGCATGCATCAGGACAAATCTACCGAAAACAAGCGACATGTTTCGTGTCGAATCTCGCCGTTGAAGTGCGCGTTTGTGTAGTTACAGATAGAAAAACTTGAAACGACGGACAGCAGTTGGCTCAGTCGCAGGAGAACTTAAAACTTAAAAAAAAAAACAAATACTGGAGCGTACGGCAGCATCTGACAGGGAGTTCACGGACAGATTGACCCGGCTGACGACGAACATTGAAAGACTGACTAACTCTATTGCGTTAATAAAACACCTTGTTAAATGTATAAAACATGTCTGCATCAGTGTTATCTTGTTTTTCCATACAATGTTACATTAGGCTGTTACACATCGATTGTCAGAGAAGTGCTTGCATAAGTAGGTAAACCACCTTCATACGAGCAAGGACAGAAAACAGGGCAAAGTGAGTATACTGTCACGTACCCCGTGACCGGGTTACCAAACCAGCAGAAATGGAATGATACGTTGGAGTCTGGTGGGTACTGAAACTAAAGGTGATTATTAGTAAACTAAGCAATACAGTATCAAAAATGCAAATATACATATAAAACAGGTTAGCAATGATAAATACAGAAGCGTAGAAATAAGAAAAAAAACCAAGCTCTATCGTAGTCTAGGGGTAAATGAATAGTTTTAAGATAATGCAGAGTTCAGTTCAGTTTAAGTCGAGGTAGTTGTTGCTGTGACATTGGAGAGAGAGAGAGAGGAGAGAGAGGAGAGAGAGAGAGAGGAGAGGAGGGAGAGAGAGAGAGAGAGAGAGAGAGAGAGAGAGAGAGAGAGAGAGAGAGAGAAAGAGAGAGAGAGAGAGAGATGTGAGCAGCTGCAGCAGCAAACCTTCCGTTGTCTTCTTGTTCCGTTGTACTGATGTGGTCATTCGGTTATGACCCCTCCGTTCTCGGCTGGACCGTTCTTCCATGGTGGATTCGTCACTGTGGCGTGAGTGGACACACACACAGGCCCCCATCGGTCCTGCCGTCACACTGTGAGCTTTGTGACCGATCTCCAGTTTCGGTCCTCCAAGCCCCCACCTTCCTGTGGGTGCACAACACTCTTGCAGTGTCTTGTGGCGTGTCTCCCGGTGTCTCAGCAGACCCGTCTTTTATCTCTCCTGATGAGGTATGAGCAATCCATCAACTGACCATGTCCATGTCCATCAAACTGGCCACTTCCCCCTGTCTCAGCAGGCACCTAGTATCACTCTGCTGTGTCAGCAGGGATCCACACATACAGGCCAAATGTCCCTGGCGTTAAAGTCAACAATCAGCGAAGAAGCCATAATACTAAATCATCCATTTTAATCCTTCTCTCTCTCTCCTCTCTCTCTCTCTCTCTCTCTC